>NC_040084.1:24176745-24479775 GCF_003369695.1 Bos indicus x Bos taurus
TTTTAATATGGCTCCAGTGACTTTTGGCAGGCACAATGAGGAACATCTTGCAGAAAACCACACAGAAGGCCAAGTGTTTGATATGATCATGGAATAATAATAATAACAAAGTTATAGATTTAAGGAATATTAAGGGAAAAAATTGAGAGGATTTAATCATCAGATAAATGTGAAGGTTGAATGCAGTTTCTGACTTAAGAAAATGGATGGGCAGCTTGCCAAAATAGGAAAAAAAGAAATGCGAGGAAATTTAAAGGAGGGAGCAAGAAAGTGAGTTCAATTTGGGACATAATAAATTTGAGGTGCTATAGGACATCCAAGTCAAGGCATTTGGTTTGCTTGCTTGTTTGTTTGTTTTTCTTAAAAAACACATTAGCTAAATGGATCTGGAGGGAATCAGGGATGGAGATTTAGATGTTGGAGTAGCAGTGTTAAATGGTAGTAAAAATCCTATAAATAAATGAGATTTTCTCTAAGGGAGTGTCAAGTACAAATTGGCACTTGCCGATAGCATTGTCAACTACTGAACAACAAAGGCATTTGCCACCTGCCTCTACTGAGATTCCTGGTGGACTTCCCTGGTGTCTCAGATGGTAAAGTGTCTGCCTACAATGTGGGAGATCCGGGTTCAATCCCTGGGTCGGGAAGATCCCCTTGAGAAGGAAATGGCAACCCACTCCAGTATTCTTGCCTGGAAAATCCCATGGATGGAAGAGCCTGGTAGGCTACAGTCCTTGGGGTCGCAAAGAGTCGGACACGACTGAGCGACTTTCTTTCTTTTCTTTTCTACTGAGACTGAACCCAGAGCTGCTATAGCTGTTGACCTTCAACAACCCCTGAGCGAGTTCAGGGTGGAGTGATGCACTCTGTGCTCCAGGGAATCTGGTGGGACAGGTCTTTAGTTAGTTGGATGTTTTTAGGAACAAATTTTATGATCTCAATCCTTGCACCTCCTCATATCTAGAGAAGCAGTAAATACCTTTATGATAACATCAGCTCCTCATGACTAGCAAAAAACCTTTTGTAAAATGAGTGCGTATTGGTATTGAATTCCTCCTTCACCGAAACCTTATATGTTGACCTGCTCCCACTGAGGCTTTGGAGCAATCTCTCAGAGCTGTCTGAGGTGTTGCCTCCTGGGCTTCAATTCTCATTTTTCCTCAAAAAAAACTTAACTCACAACTATCAAGTTGTGCATTTTTTTTTTAGTCAACAGGAGATAAAGGAGGAAAATCAAGAGTCAGTGATGTCGTAACAATCATATGAGGAAAGAATTTGGAGGAGAAAGATGCTAAATAGCATCAAGAGTAGTATAGAAGTCCTATAAATTAAGGATTGAAACGTCTTTTGTTTTTAGCAAGGTATTTGTAAGACTTCCTTTAGTGAAAATGAATAAGCATCTATATAGTGATTTAGACAGTCCTAGGAAGTGGGAACGGAGAAGGCGATGGCACCCCACTCCAGTACTCTTGCCTGGAAAATCCCATGGATGGAGGAGCCTGGTGGGCTGCCGTCTATGGGGTCACACAGAGTCGGACACGACTGAAGTGACTTAGCAGCAGCAGGAAGTGGGAAAGTATATATATCACTCTTTGGAGAAACTTGGTTCTAAGAGAAAAAGTGAAAGTCACTCAGTCATGTCCAACTCTTTGAGACCCCATGGACTATACAGTCTGTGGAATTCTCCAGGCCAGAATATTGGAGTGGATAGCCTTTCTTTTCTCCAGGGGATCTTCCCAACCCAGGGATTGAACCTAGGTCTCCTGCATTGCAGGTGGATTCTTTACCAGTTGAGCCACAAAAAGTAAAGTGATCATTGCTGCTGCTGCTGCTGCTAAGTTGCTTCAGTCATGATCACTAGAAGGAGATAAAGAGATAGGACATGTTGGAAGAAAAAGAGAAGTCAAAAGTACAGAAGAAAGGAAGAACACTTGATTTAAGTAAGGTTCCCAAAGAAATGGAAAGATGTGATTCAAAGAACAGATGGAAGGATTTGAAAGGCAGAAGGGCAACCACTTAGCTAAAATATAAAGAAAAAGGTAAGGGTTGTGTTAAGTATATTTACCTATATTTACATTTGGTTGTGTTGTGGGTAGACACAGGGAGTGGAGAATGGTCTTACGTGGTTGTCTCTATTTTTCTCTCTAAAGGAGGGTTCATTTACTTAGAGTGATGGGAAAGATCAGAGTGGTGAAGGTTTGAAAATACTGTTGTGGAGAATGAGAGAGGAAGTGGACTAGAGGTAGAGATTTTACTGTGTAGTGTTAATAGCTAGACTGATATGAGAGACCATGAATTTGTAATGGCATCAATCCATGTGGTTGTGGCATTTGTTTTTAGCAGTGCTCAGCAGCCAGAGACAAGAAAAGAGTGACTGGTTGATCCTGGGCTAGAGTTTAGCTAATTAGGTGCAGAAGAAGGATAAGGGGCAAAGGCACCAATTGTTTTCGCAAGAGAGCTTTTAAGTAATAAATTATGAAGTTTAGATATGTTAGGTAGTTAAAATAGGAAAAAGGAGTTCAGAATGATGGTAGCTAGAAGACAAAGAAGGGGAAAGCCCATGAAAATAGAACAAAGGAAGGTCGGAAGAGTGGAGTGAGGACCTCAGGTAAAACAAACAGCCCTCATGGCTAGCTCAGCTTACATAGGGCAGGATCAGGGAGGGGACAAAAAAACATATAAAAAGAGGAGCCAAAAGTGAGCCAGGGGCCTCTCTTTTCTCCATCTTTTGGGTCGGCCCACTCTCATTCCTCAAGGGTGTACTATCCTTTTTCCTAATAAAACTGGGCTGTAACATTGATTCATCTGTTGCTTCAAATTTTTCCTGCAGTGAGACAGAACCAAGGAAATTACAAACTCCCCCTGACAGATAGATTGAAGTTGATAATGATTATTTAATGCGTACACTTAGCAAGGAGTAATGTTATGCATTTTACATAATTTATTGCTAATCTTCCCATCAAATACATGATATAGGTATTACTACTCTCATTTACAAATGAGGAAAATAAAGCTCAGTTGAATAATTTAATGAAACCAGGAGGATTAAAGATTAAGATAACTTAATGGACCAAGGATTAGAGTTCTTATTGAGATCTAAGAATAGTTTTTGTGGACCAACAAGCTGAGGGAGCAGAAACTATAGATCACCATAGAGTGTAAAGAATTCTAGATGGCATATGGTCCAGGATGTCCATACAGAGCTATATAGACAGTGGGTTTGGAGTGTTAGGTATACTGTCTATACAGAATTGGCAGTCATCCAAGATGCAGTAGAAATGGGGGCAAAAATCTAACACTGTAATTGATAAACTCAAGCCTTTGGTAAGCATGTGGAGAGTAAGTTGGAATCAGAAAATGGCAACTTCTTGTGTGAACCGTAATTATGCTCAAGGTCCTGAGTTTTAAGAAGTTATGTTGCAGGGAGGAAGCCAGTTCTGACTCCATGTTGGAAACTGTTTCTTTGACTTACTTTTTCTTGCTTTTGTATCAGTTCAGTCGCTCAGTCGTGTCTGTTTCTTTAGGACCCCATGGACTGCAGTGCGCTAGGTTTCCCTGTCTATCACCAACTCCCGGAGCTTGCTCAAACTCATGTCCATCGAGTTGGTGATGCTATCACCGACTTTTGTATAGTCATATTTACTATGATTATGCTTTTGTATAATCGTACATAATAGCCTGCCTCAGAGGACCCAGGCCATCTGCTTGACTGTAAAGTGTCTTTGTTCAACTCACAGAAGCATAATTTGTCCCTACCCACCTGTGAATAGAAGAGATTAATACACCCCTTCCAGAGGCTGGCCATTCCCTTGGAGATGTTTTGCAAGACTGAAGACTTTTAGTACTTTACCTCCCCACCGCCTCTCCCTCTCTTTTCTGCCTTTTGAATTTAGTTCCTCATTGCTTTTCCTCTGAATCTATAAAAGAACCTGGCATCCAGACCCCCTATAAGATGGTTATTTTGAGGTGGTAGCCTACCACCCTCTCGGTCAGCTGCTTTCTGAATAAAGTCCTTTTCCTTGCCCTTACATGTTGTCTCTCAGATTCACTGGCCTGTCATGCAGTGAGCAGGGTGAGCTTGGACTGATAACAGTTAAAGCTTAAAAACAGGAACAAGAGGGACTTCCCAGGCAGTCCAGTGGTTAAGACTTTGCCTCCCAATGGAGAGGGTACAGATTTGATCCCTTATGAGAAAATCCCACCTGTGTTCTGGGGTTCACTGGCTTCCCATTTCCCCATTGAGGTTAGGAGTGAACTTGAGCAGGCAGTGGCTTGAGAGCACAAGTGATCTGTCACTTTTCAAGATTCCTAACTAACTGATAATGGGACTTAACCACAGGTCTCTGAAGACATCCTAGCCCAGGTATGCAGACACTAAGGTTAGCTAATTCCCAGGACCTGCCCTTTAGGTAAAAATAGCAGCAGCCCCGAGGGTGGCTGGTCCACAGCACCGTCCTTCATTAGCTCCCTTCTGTACCATATCAGATTCTTAATCCCTTTGAAGCTTGTGGTCAACTAAAACCTCTATGGGTTGACTTTTTTCCATGCCAGTGGCTATTAATTCCCTTGCCTCTTTGTAGTTTGCTTTACTTTAATGTAGGTCTAGGCTTTCTTTTCATCTCGATTTTATCTTTTTGGTCCCAGCCTGTCATTCCAGTTTGACTGTTTTACAGTGTTTATTTTCTTATCCAAATCATCATTTATATCTCTCAGCATTCTCTCTCTCTTTTAGATTTAGAGAAGCATGCTTTCTTTAGCTTCATCCAAGCTACTGAGATGAAATAACAGTAAAGGGTGAAGGACATAGACTTCAGTGCTCTGTCGTAGAACCTGCAGGCTGACACAAAATTTTATCAATATTCCTTCCATGAAGCTGCTCAGCTAGATAGAGATCCATCTCATTGTAGCCACTTCTGTAAATGTATGGGCTTCCCAGGTGGCACAGTGGTAGAGAATTCACCTACCAATGCCAGAGACCGAAGATACCCAGGTTCGGTCCCTGGGTTGGGGAGATCCCCTGAAGTAGAAAATGGCTACCCACCCCAGTATTCTTGCTTGGAAAATTCCATGGACAGAGGGGCCTGGAGGGCCACAGTCCAAGGGGTCACAAAAGGTTGGACTTGACTGAGCACAGCACACAGCACAGCTGTAAATTTATTCATGAAAATATTCAGAGAAACTCTGTTGAAATTCAAGATATAGTGTATGAAATTTCCCCAATTTATTACTTTAAAGACTCTAAAAGACAAAGCAAACAGCAAACAAACAAAAAGCAAAAACCCTCCTAAATCATGAAACAGCACAGGAAAGGGAAAGAGTGTTTTGTAAGGCAGAGCCTGAGGTCTGAGAGCTGTGGTGACTCCATGGTGGCCTGTACAGTCTCTCCTGAGTGTGATGTCTGGTCTTCTTGCTTCTGTGTCAGTAGCTTAATATTAGTTTTAGAATTCATTTAGATATAAATGCATGACTTCAGTGTAGTCTTCAGATTCTACATTTGTTCCTCGTGGCAGAAAATATGTTTTGAAAATAACATGTTTAAAAATGAGTGGTTTTGAAGATGTGATAAAACATAATTGATGTTGTTTTTCAAAAGAATATACAACATTTAAGAAAAAAATTTAAATCAAACTTGAAAGCAAGTTTTTCTCTTTTTTTATTTAGGAGGAACTGTGAGGATATGTGATTTTTACTGGCTATCTGAGTTTCTATCTGGCAGAAAACTAGAATTCTATATTTATCATTGGATCTATACAATAAACATTACATTATGTTTCTGTTTTTAGACATCAAATAAGTTAATGGAGACAATTTAGCCTGACTTTTTGCTGAATATACTGAACACAAGATGCTTCCTATCAGCAAATAAACACATTAATAAAACATCTAATTTTTAATTGTATAGATGAAACTGTGCCAATATGTGAAAGAGTTACAAATTGCAACAAAATAAAACTGGTTTCATTAAACAGGACTGTATACATTGTACTGCTGCTGACTATATCTGAAAATAGGAAAACAGTTATGAAACCAAAAATTTATGCTTCATAGAAAGTACACTTACTAAATATTTCCTTGTAAAGATTTCCTCCTAGGTACTGATAAGTTGACTTGAACAGTTTATTTTTTCTTGCCAACCACTTGTATTCATGATTCAAACACTGACTTATGATTAAAGAGGAGATAGGTCAACCTTAAAGTGATGTTAATAACATACTTTATATTTTTATACTTTACTATTAAACTTCATATTTTGCAGTCTTTAATATCTTTAAAAGGACTCACATCTAGGTTTGATTTTACTTGTAATTCATTTATAAAATAACATACAAAAAAGTAGAAGTTAATATAGTATATGCAAGTTTTGGGTAAAATGTTGAGTAGACAATATTGCCTAAAAGTTGAGAAGCTTGACCTAAGTGTTAAGGAGGGCAGTAATACAGATTGATTTTTGGATAGCAAAATCAGTTAAGATGAAATAGTATTACCAAATGCATTCTTTTAAGGGAAAAGAGACAAAGGAGAAGACCAAAAAAAAAAAAAAAAAAAACACCTTGCTTAGAATTATGAAGTGATATGGGAATTTGAGAGAGAGTTGGAAGAAGTGTTGGGAGAAGAATGTTAAATTGGAAATGCTGTTTACATTTCCATTTGTCTACCGTGTTTATTACAATATTTAAAATTGTACTTTTATTACGGTTTAGTTAATAATTCTACTTTTTGTCGTTAAGCCAGGAAATGCCTTTTTCTCCTTTGCTTTAGCAGGTGAACATGCTCTGCTGCTGCTGCTGCTAAATCGCTTCAGTCGTGTCCAACTCTGTGCGACCCCATAGACGACAGCCCACCAGGCTCCCCCATCCCTGGGATTCTCCAGGCAAGAACACTGGAGTGGTTGCCATTTCTTTCTCCAATGCATGAAAGTGAAAAGTGAAAGTGAAGTCACTCAGTCGTGTCTGACTCTTCGAGACCCCATGGACTGCAGCCTACCAGGCTCCTCCGCCCAAGGGATTTTCCAGGCGAGAGTACTGGAGTGGGTTGCCATTGCCTTCTCCAGAACATGCTCTAGTCTAATTTCTTTCTTGGAAAGCGGGTCCAAGGAAAGGATGACTTGACTTTGTGTGGGTCCTGGTCTGAGTTCCCTTTCTCATCTACTAGAGGAGAGCTTTTCCACTGCTTTGCCTCTGTCCCTTTTCCATCTGCAATTCCCTACCTCCCGTTCTGTTCTCAACACACTGAGATCTGGGGCTTTCCTGGTGGTCCTGTGGTTAAGACTCCTGGCTTCTACTATAGGGGCAAGGGTTCTATCCTTAGTTGAGGAGCTAAGCTCCCCCATACCATGCCCTGTGGCAAAAAAAAAAAAAAAAAAAAAAAAAAAATTAAAATTAAAAAAACACACTGAGGTTTGACTTCTGTTTGTATAATTTTGAGGAAACAAGTTCTGGCAAGTCATGGCAACACAGGGTCTTTAGATTAATTGATTTTGTTGTAGTTTTTGATAGCATCACACCTTTTGATTTCCGCCTGTAACTGTTCTGTGCTGTCACTTTTTTTGTTCTTTATTTACCTCTCAGTCTGACTTTGTTTTTCTCTGTGCATGCATGCTAAGTCCCTTCAGTCTTGTCCAACTCTTTGTGACCCTATGGACCACAGCCTGTTAGGCTCCTCTGTCCATGGGATTCTCCAGGCAAGAATACTGGAGTGGGTTGCCATTTCCTCCTCTAGGGGATCTCTTAAATATTGCTAAGTGTGTTCAATCTTGTTCCTTTACTTTTAGTGTATTCTGCTCAGATCCACTCACCTCTGCCCTCTGGTTTATTAATTAGATGATTACTTCTAATTTGATGTTTCATTTTACACACTCTGAAAGGGACTGACTTGTATCTCAGACTCCCTTGAGTTCATCCCCATTGAATGCTTCACACATTTCAACATCAACAAGGCAAGCAGGCAATCTACTTGTGCCTATGGTCAGTTCTCTGTGTAGTGATACCACTAACCTCAGACACACCAAGAGACACATGGATTCACCTCACTTGCCAGCTTCCTCTTGTGGCTCCTACTTTCAAATTATGTCTCATACCTATTCTCTCCTCTCCTTCACCTTCTCTGTGCATTCATTCAGGCTCTGGGTATTTTTTAGTTCAGTAATACAATTTTATTGCAAGTTATCAGTCACTCAGTAATATGTGACTATGTGACTTCAAGGACCATAGTCCACCAGGCTCCTCTGTCCATGGAATTTTCTAGGCAAGAATACTGGAGTGGCTTGCCATTTCTACTCCAGGGGATCTTCCTGACTCAGAGATTGAACTGCTCGTCTGAGGTTTCTTTTGTTCCTTCTTTTTAAAAATTCTGTCCTTTCTTTGTCACCAAACTCATCTTTGTAAGCCAAATAGAATGATTCCGTTGCCTTTCTCAAAACCTTTCCCAGACTTGTCACTTTTCAAGATAAAGTTCCAAGTCTTTCACATAGCATATAAGGCCATTTGTCATCTGTTCCCTGCCCACACACCCACCAAATCTCTTGCCAGAGAACACAACAGCTACTTGGAGTTCGCAAACAGCATATGTATGCTCTTTTATGCCAGAGTCTTCTCATGGCCTATGACTCTATAACTTCCTTCCTATCTTGTTTCACTGTCAAAGAACTACAGTGAAACGTGAACCTGAAGTCGCTCAGTCATGTCCAACTCTTTGCGACCCCGTGGACTGTAGCCTACCAGGCTCCTCTGTCCATGGGATTTTCCAGGCAATAGTACTGAAGTGGATTGCCATTTCCTTCTCCAAGGGATCTTCCCAACCCAGGGATCGAACCTGGGTCTCCCCTTATTCATAGAGGGTGCATCTCAAGACCTCCAGTGGTTGCCTGAAACCGCTGCTGCTGCTGCCGCCAAGTCATTTCATTCGTGTCCGACTCTGTGCTACCGCATAGATGGTAGCCTGCCAGGCTCCCCCGTCCCTGGGATTCTCCAGGCAAGAACACTGGAGTGGGTTGCCATTTCCTTCTCCAATGCATGAAAGTGAAAAGTGAAAATGAAGTCGCTCAGTCGTGTCCGACTCTTCCAGACCCCATGGATTGCAGCCTACCAGGTTCCTCCATCCATGGGATTTTCCAGGCAAGAGTACGCCTGTAACCATAGATAGTATCAAATCCTATATATACTATGTTTTTTTTTTCCTACACATACATATCTATGATAAAATTTAATTTATACATTAGGCACAGTAAGAGATTAACCATGATAACTTATAATAAAATCAAATAATTATAACAATATACTGTAATAAAAATTAAATGCATATGATCTTTGTCTCTCTCTCTGAATGTCTTATTGTACAAACTTAATGCCTTTTAAAATCTTATCTAAGTACTAATCACTCACTGTGCCTGTAACTTTTGCAGTTTGAGGTGTGACAGCAAAAGTAGCATGAATTTCTTTTTCCTTCTTCACAATTTCACGGATAGAAAACTTGTTCTTACCATAGAATTTAGCAACCTCAGCACACAATTTTTTTTTTCTTTCCTTATTGAAAACTTTCACTTTTTCACTTAAAGGAAGCATCTTTCAGCTTCTCTTTGGCCTATCTGAATGGCCAGCATCACTACTCTTGTGTTGTGGGGCTGTTATTAAGTAAAATGAGGGTGACTTGAATACAAGCACAAATATCATGATATCACTTACGTGTGGAATCTTAAAAAAGAAAATGAGACAAATGAACTTACATACAAAACAGAAGTAGACCTCAGACACAGAAAACAAACATGGTTGCCAAAGAGGAAAGTGGGGGAGGGATTAATTGTTTGGGATGAATATATACATACCACTATATATGAAACAGATGACCAACAAGTACCTACTGTATAGCAGAGCGAAACATATCCAGTATTTAGTAATAATCCATAAGGGAAAAGAATCTAAAAAAGAATATATATATATGTATAACTGAGTCACTTTCTTGTACATCTGAAAATACATTGTAAATCAACTATCCTTCAATAAAAAATTAAAGTTAAAAAAGAATATTTAGAAACACATTGCTGAATTCTACAAAGCAAAACAAAAAATCTTATTGCTAAAAAATGCTAACCATCACCTGACAAAGCAAGGTGGTCACAAATCTTGCCTGTCAAAACCACATTATCTGTGAAATGCCATGAAGTAAAGTGCAAGAAAATATGCTTGTATATAAGAACTTACATTTCAGAGTGATTTGGAAATTCTAAGTGTTTTAAACAAAGCATATAAAAGATCTGATGATGACAGGAACAACTTACAGAGTACCCACCATGTGCCTGGCAAGTCATACACTTTTTTAAAATTTTATTTTAATTAATTTATTCTGCAATCCATATACTATGTTTCCTTTAATCCTGACAACAATTCTACATAGTCTGGAATAATATACTCATTTTATACAAGAAGATACTGAGAATCAAAGAACTTCAATTATTTTTCCAAGATTGCACAGTCTGCCAAAAAGGGATTTAATTGAAGCTCTTTGAGTCTCCAAAGACTGTGCCCTTTCCACAAAATTTCACTCCATCAGGTAACCTCAGGCTTATTTCCCAGTGTCCTCCAATGATTCCATCTAACTAGTCATCTTGGCTTTTTCTTCTATAGCACATTTGGATTTTGTGTTTCATGATGCTGCCAAATGGGGGTCTACTGACTGGGAGAGGAACAGGAATCTGGAGTCACTGAGCTGGTCAGTCAAGGGAACTGGAGGAAGAGAGGTGGAAAAATGGCGAACACCGTGGCGCACCGCCCCACCCCTGCAGCCATGTTTGTATGTCCTCTTCCTTTCTGTTGAGCTACGGGATATTTGTTTTTGCTTAAATATGCTTGCCTTTGTGACATTCAAAATCTTGTAGAATGGAAAGCAAATGCTCTTTTTGGAACTTGCAATATGAATGCATCTTTATTTTGTTTGCTGTATTTTTGTTTGTTGAAAGAGAGGGAATGGTTAATCATCAAAACTGAGTAAGAGTCTCTTAAATGTATTACAACTTGTAGCCTCGGTACATTTGACCTACTGTCCACATTTAACAGTTTCTGATAGAAGAGACTGGAATGTAAAATATCCTTCACGCAGCCTGGCTAAAACTGGCATTTTGGTTAATCAGAAAAAGAAAGAAAGAAAAAAAAAGCAATGAAATGTCTGATGACTTATTTCCCAGTGTTCTCCAGCGATTCCATGTAACTATCCATCTTGGCTGTTTCTTCTGAAGTACATTTGGATTGTTTCATGATGCAGCCAAATGGTATCTTTTTTTAAAATAGGAAAACTGAGTTCCCCATTTTGCTGGTATAGTTTCAGCCACATGTGAAAAATGGAATAAATATGTGTCATCAGGAGCAGACTGTTAGCAGATGAGATGATGCCTCAAACCGTATCTCAGCAACATCCTTTGCCAAACTCTAGTCCCTAAGGAAAGAGAAGCAAATGTACTTTTGAAAAACACTTACATGAGATTAAACATCCTTATTTGAGAAATATTTATCATCCTATTAGTATGAACAGGTTTGTTTCATTATTTAAAAGAAAAATCAAGATTTGTGAACTAGGAAGAAAAAATAATTGAGGGTATATAAGCTTGGAATAATTGAACTGATTATTGTTATTTACTATAAAATGGGCATGATAATTTTTTGATATAAAATTTTACTTACAAATTACATATTTCTAGTGCTTTTCTTTCTTTGGCATTGGATGTACCATGCTTACTATATCACCTACAAAATTTTATGAGAGCATTACACAAAATAAGCAAGGTGACTCTGGGGCAAGCGTGCACACAGCAATCCTTAAATTCACTAGGAGAGACTCAAGCATTCTTTGTAATGATTTTGCATAGGAAGAGTGTCTGACTAGTTACTGTCTCTATAAATATTAACCGAATTGAATCACTACCCACAAGTTGGATGCAGATGAGAAGCAGATGGAACATGGTCTTTTTGCTTGTCATTGCAAGGAGAAATAATTTAATGTAATAACACGTTAGGATGAAAATGTTGCATTTTCCTAGTATAGTACATTGCAGATTTTAGTTGCCTAAGGCAAAAGGGGATACTTTTCTTGTCTAACAGTACCAATAATAATTAGAGCTAAATACCAACCATTTTCATATCTAAATGAAGTGGCTTAATAAGTGAACACTGTTTCAAATAGTAGAAAACAAGAGAGTTAAAATGTCAGTAAGATTAGCTCAAAGACACAATTACAGACAGTATTCCCTTATCTGAGATTTTAAAGTAAAATCAGTACATCTTTGGTTTGTGTTTGGTTAATAATGGAAAACTTGTCCTAAATTTTAAAAATGAGGTACATACTTTAGTAATAGAACTAAGGAAAGTTAGCACTCTCTCTCACCCCATTCCCTCCAAAGCTTTTCCTCCAGATGTTATTTGGTATTTATTTTGCAGTGTTTATTATGACAGTTCAAGCCGTTTATGTTTTAAAGATACATTGGTCAGTTTATTTATAGAGAGACAGCTTCTTGAAGTCAAGACAATCGACGTGGGTGTGGGTTAAAGCTACCCAGTGCTAGAAAGAATGGAGACGGCTGGTTTCCTCCAGTATGTTCTGTCATTTCTTTCATTATGGGGGTTCTGGAGTTTTCTTTTCTTTTTTAGTCCCATAGGTTCTACGTGATTTACCCTGGGAGGAAAAGCTGAGTTCCTGGAGCTGTTATCCTGCACAGGAAATGAGAGAAACACAAGGCAGAAGGGGTGACTGGGCCTTCATACATTTGCTTACAATCTGGCTCCAGTCCAGGGTGAAACTGGAAGAGCTGGAGATTTTCCCAAGGCACCCAGGTTGGAGTGCAGTTCGTCTGTTTGGACAGCATTGCTGGTGCTTCTCGAACCAGGCTCAGGACTGGGGGGTGGGCAGTAGGTGGTTATCAGTGTGCAGCAGGGCTGGATCAAGGTTGTGGAGGTTTCCTGTGCTGAACTATGCTGTAATCCTTTCCCTTTATGTGTTGCAAAATAAAACGATATTAAACTGCACAACCGGGGTGAGAAAGTTCAACTAAGTTCTCATTTTTCTCATTGTGATTACTTCACTGACACTTTGATAATATCGAATGACATTAAAAAATTTTTTTTTGAAATGTAAAATAGCAATTTTTTCCCCAAAGATTGCTTTTCCTTACATTTGCTTTCCTGAGTTCCTTAGACTTTCCACTGGGAAGTCTAGATAGGAAATACATCTACTGACTGAGTTTGTGGGAGTGCAAGCTGAGCGCAGTGCCAAGTGGAAGCTGGGAACGCGGCACCCAGTGAAGTCTGGGGAAGCGCTGAGGACAGTTATGGATTAGGGCTGGTGTGGTGTCTATAGAACCATAATGCAGCACTTTGTAGTAAGACTGAAGCTTTGTCTTGCAAATTAGAATGTATAGGGAATTTCACTTTTAATTATTTTCCTCTACTTTAGCAATATGTGTCTTTCCAAGCTTTAACAAACAACTTAGCAATGAATTTGTTATCTCAATTCACTTTTAACTTAATATGTGAGTGTTGTAAGTGTTTCAAGTGACACAGGGAAAAGCAAGACAATATGCTACTTTTCTTTGAGGGGCTAAAATAATCTTACACAGGGTTACCTCTCTACTTGAAATGCTACTCAAAGGTATATTTTATTTTTTTAAACCCTTTGAAGCACTGCTTAAATAGTATTTAGTTACATTAGTTAGTTCAGTAGTGATTTTTATAGATAAAGAATTTTCCTTCAGAACTTAAATCACTCTGATTCTTTGCAAAGTTAGACTTCTGTATTTTCAAATTTTCTTGTTTTTTTGGTATCAAAACTTATAAAGTTATATAACTACAAAGGCAATAATGTTTTCTTATCATTTTACAGGCTGGAAAACATTAATATTTACAACAGACACCAGGGATGGTAGAGCAATTATTGTAAAATAATATAAAGCTTTAACTTCTTTCTATCTGGAGATGATAAATTTTAAGAGAATATATAACTTATACACATGGAAATACTAAATCTAATTGGGTAGCCCTATTTGTCCCTCAAAGCACTGTTGCTGTTAGCTTTATAATAGGGATGGCAGAATCTATCTTTTGATTATTTATTCATTTAAATGATGACTCATAAGTGGATGGTGCTATGGCCTGAGTGTGTCCCCTTCCAAATTCATATCTTGAAATCCTAATGCCTGTTGTAATGGTATTAGGAGATAGGGTTATTACGTCATGTGGATGTAGCCCTCATGATTGCAATTAGTGCCCTTGTAAAAGAGGCTCCAGAGAGAGCCTTAGCCTGTTTTACCACAAGAGATCCCAACAAGAAGGTGCCATCTATTAACCAGAGAGTGGGTGCTCAAAGGTGAGGTGAAAGTCACTCAGTCATGTCCGGCTCTTTGCGACCCCATGGACTATACATACAGTCCCTGGAATTCTCCAGGCCAGAATACTGGAATGGGTAGCTGTTCCCTTCTCCAAGTAATCTTCCCAATCCAGGGATTGAACACAGGTCTTCTGCATTGTGGTAGATTCTTTACTAGCTGAGCCACCAGGGAAGCCCAAGAATACTGGAGTGGGTAGCCTGTCCCTTCTCCAGTGGATCTTTCTGACCCAGGAATCTAACTGGGGTTTCCTGCATTGCAGGCAGATTCTTCACCAGCTGAGCTACTAGGGAAGCCTTAAGTGGGCCCTAACTAGGTACCAAATCTTCTGGTGCCTTCATCTTGAGTTTTTAAACTCCAGAACTGTTATTTATAAGCTACCAGACTTAGTGAACTCTGGGAGTTGGTGATGGACAGGGAGGCCTGGCGTGCTGCGATTCATGGGGTCGCAAAGAGTCGGACACGACTGAGCAACTGAACTGAGACTTGGTTATTTTGTTATGGCAGTCCAAATGGACTAAGACAGATAGGAAATACACCTACTGATTAGTTTTATAGAACTATTCCACAGGTGACTATATCAAACCTGAAACAACTGATGCTTTTCTACAGTCATTTCTTTTTAAACCTACTAATTTTTAATTATTCTGTTAATTTAATTGCTTATAAATTATCTAATTGGCTGGTTGTTTTGAGGGGTGGAAAGGGTTGAGGCAATAAAATTGATATTGGCCCTGAATTTCATATTGCTTCAGCCTGGAACAATGGCTATGACCAATCTATTTTGATGATGTGGAAAGGATAATTTTCATAATAAATTTGAAAAATCTGGAGACATGGAATAGCACATTCTAATGATCTCTTCCTTTCTATTAATAGTAGCATTTTGGATTTGATTGGATCATATGGATTCCAATTAAGCTGTATTCTCTTGACCCTTTTCTTTCACATGTTGCATATTAAGCTATGCTTTAAATATTCCACAGTCAACAAGTGGAAATATTGGTTTACCACAATAATTTATTTCCCCCCTCCCACCCTAAAAACGTCAACATTTAAATGAGACTAGGATGGCAATCAAGAAAGTTAGGATTCATTTGCATGAAAATGATTCACTTTTCTAAACTGATTCTGCTTGTCTATGTCTTTTCTGGAATCATAAATTATTCTCACTGCTGGTTTGGATAAAACTATAATCTATTTTCCTGTAGTGTATGGTGTGTTCTTGTTATGAGTCATAACCATTTTTTTTCTATGGGAAAAAGATGAGTAGGGGCAAACTTCGTGATAAATAGGATCTGCTTCTAAACAGTTATCACATAAAGACAATCCCTAGGATGTTAAATACCAAGTGTTTTTATTTTTGTTTTTTTCTAGTTTTTATTTTTATTTTTGTACTGTGTCTTTTTGACTCATGGCAAGCAGGATCTTCCCCAACTGGGGATCCAATCCGAGCCCCTTGCAGTGGAAGCACGAAGTCATAACCCCACTGGGCTGCCAGGGAAGTCCTAGTTTCTTTTTGTTTTGATTTTATTAAACTACTGCTTTAAGAAGTACAAAATAATGTCTTTCCTTAGTTTTACATTGAGTAGAGGAACTTATTAAACTATTTCTTCTCCAACTTATTCCAAGATTAATTTTTAAATCATTAGGTCATTTTTTTTTGTTTCCTTCTCAAACTAGCCAACCAAAAAAAAAAAACAAAAACCAACAATCAAGCAAAGTATAGGACCAAAGCAAGGGGAGAGGCCACAGTCCAGGATGACTGACATCGCCATCAGGAAGAGCCCAGTGCCCCATGCCCTAAGGCTAGGAATGTGGCTTTTTTTTTTTTGGATATCATTCTTGGGGAGAAGCAGGGCTTCCCTGATAGCTCAGTTGGTAAAGAATCTACCTGCAATGCAAGAGACCCCGGTTTGACTCCTAGGTCGGGAAGATCCGCTGGGGAAGGGATATTCTGGCCTGGGGAATTCCATGGACTGTATAGTCCATGGGATCGCAAAGAGTCAGACACGACTGAGTGACTTTAACTAGGGGAGAAGCAATGAGATAGTACATAGCTGTCCGTGAGTAAAGCTAAGGGCCCCCATTCTTCTGGAATTGTAAGTTTTCTTCTATTTTCTTTTTTTCAAACCTTGAGACTGTCATGGTTGACTGAGCTGTTAAAGAACTTTCTGCCTCTTGGGAGGTTGGAACTCGGCAAGAGTGTGGATGATCCAGGGACAGAGAGCACACGGGGTAGCATCAATGCACTCAAAGACGTCTCCCATATAAAATTAAGATTCAGTGGGGACTTATGTTACTGTTCGAAGGACTTGAGTTTGAGTGAACTCCGGGAGTTGGTGATGGACAGGGAGGCCTGGCGTGCTGTGATTCATGGGGTCGCAAAGAGTCGGACACGACTGAGCGACTGAACTGAACTGAACTGAACTATGTTACTGTGTTTAGACACCACAAATTTTACAAAATGGAGTGGTGTCCCCTTCCCCATTTTTGATGTAGCTCCAATGACAGCAGCTATAAAAAAAATAGAGTGAAAGTTGCTCAGTAGTGTCTGACTCTGCGACCCCATGGACCGCAGCCCACCAGGCTTCTCTTTCCATTGGATATTTCTGGGCAAGGATACTGGAGTGGTTTGCCATTTCCTTCTTCAGGGGATCTTCCTGACCCAGGGATCCAACCGGGGTCTCCTGCATGGCAGGCATTTTTTACCGACTGAGCTACCAGGGAAGTCCCAACAGAAAAATAAGCCAGAAGGAAAGACTGCGTGCTGCATTCTCAAATATGGGGTCTGTCAACTCAGGAATGAGTGCTTTTATTAATCCCTCCTTGGGAGGGATATGGATAATTTCCTCTAAAAATAGTCTCCAGTGTCTCAACAGTGTAAGGAATGGAGAAAGGCAATCTGTTGCTTTAGCTAGTGACTGGCTAGCAACAATAGTAGCTTGTATATTTACTGTGCTTTGTAATTTCAAAGCACTTATTTTATTATAAAAGTAGGCGTCTCTGCAAACATTTTAATGGGTTGTTAAGTGGGTTGAAAAACTCTATCTCTTGCTTAAAATCTACTTGTGGTAATGGAAATTTGATAGGGATAACTAAAATAGTAACTGATGTTAATGGTACAAAAACTTTTCCAATAAGGATTTGCTAATTTTCTATTTTAAAAGTAAAACTTAGTCTTTAGTAGGTTATTCAATACTTTTGATTGTCTCAACATCATTTTGAACAATTTTTTTCATTGCACAGACTGTAGATATACAAGTGTAAGGTATTTTTCAAACTATTTATGGTCATGAAATTCGGTCTTCTGAAATTATCATGCTGCCAGTTTCCCAGCTAATAAAATATTCTTACTGGTTGAGTTTCTCTTACAAGTGTATTTTCACGACTATGGGGAATTCCCTGGTGGTCCAGTGTCTAAGACTCTGTGCTGTCAGTGCAGAGGACCTGGGTTTGATCCCTGGGCAGGTGACCAGATCCTACATGCAGCAGACTTGGTGCAGCCAAATAAATAAATAATGACTATGAATAAAGCTACGGTTACTCTTTTTACCTCCGTCTTTACTTCCCTCCATTTATTTCTTCTTTCTTTTCTTCATTTCTTAAAACCTGCTTATGTGATGGATATGCTGCTCTTTGAATTACTGGAGGGACAGGATGGGCAAGAAAAGATGTGTGACAACTGAAACACTGATATTGAATGTCAGAAGTAGCTAGGAGAAAGTGAGGAATTATCTGAAGGAAGTTGTTTTGGCAGTTCCAGTAGTGAAAAAGATCTGCTGATGCTTCTTCCCGTGTCATTTTAACCCTTGACAAGGACTCAAGGAAAAGATAATAGAATTGGCCAATATCCTGCTTACACTGAAAGAGAACCGAATTGAGAGTCATTACACAGTAATAAGGAGAAGGAGATGGCACCCCACTCCACTACTCTTGCCAGGAAAATCCCATGGGCAGAGGAGCCTGGTAGGCTGCAGTCCATGGGGTCGCTAAGAGTCGGACATGACTGAACGACTTCACTTTCACTTTTCACTTTCATGCATTGGAGAAGGAAATGGCAACCCCTCCAGTGTTCTTGCCTGGAGAATCCCAGGGATGGCGGAGCCTGGTGGGCTGCCATCTATGGGGTTGCAGAGTCGGACACGATTGAGGCGACATAGCAGCACACAGTAATAAAGAACAGCTATAGCAATCCAGGACTTTCCCAAGGAGCCATACTTGCCATTCCTTTTGTATATGAATGCTGGTCTTTTTTCTGAGGGCACATAATTCTCAATTTTCCATTTCCCTCTGAGCACACTTGAATCCTCCCAACAAATCTCCTACTAGCCAGCCCATAGACTCTTTGGAGCCCCCATCCTACCCCTGCCCCCAACACACATTCATACAAATAGTCACATTTGTATTTGTATAGATTCAGAGTTGAGTCTTATCCTGGGCTAAGGCTTCTGTGATTTGACTTTTCTGCTTCTTCTTTATGAGCTACTAGTTCAGATCACAAGAAAATATTCCTATAATACTTTTATGAACTTCTTTGGAACTAAGAATAGACATGATTTTTTTTTTTTTTTGGTCACATTATACAGAATATACAACCTCCCTGATTAGGGATCGAACACATGCCCTCAGCGGTGGAAACAGGGAGTCTTAACCACTGTCAACCAGGGAATTCCAAAGAGTTATGAGGTAGGGGAAGGAGCAAGGGCAGAGCTGAAGTGACTTCCAGGCTTATTGATTACTGCTTCTGTGACTTTGGGTGCTTCTCTGTGCTCTAGTTTCCTCATTTTAACAAAAAATATATCAATAACCTGCTCACTGTGCTTTGGAGATAATTACATAATATAATTTAGTCAAAGGATAACTGGTTAGCATGAAGGAGGTACAGACAATTTTGGGGTTTTGTTTCTTTTTCTAATAAATCCAGAAGAATATAATAAAAATGATAACACATCTACTAAGTTAGAGGCTTGGGAACAACCTGGAGTGGTTGGGAACTAGGTTGGTAACAACTTAGTTGGGGAGGGAGGTGAGAAGGACGTTCAAGTGGGACGGGACATGGGGAAACCTATGGCTGATTCATGTTGATGTTTGGTAGAAATCAACACAATACTGTTAAGCAATTATGCTTCAATTAAAAATAAATAGGTTAAAAAAGCAGGTGAAATATTATTGTTTGCAACAGAAAAAGTCTCAGTTGATCCAACCACCATCTTTAGGTAATCTTATTCTTTAGTGGAGGATGAATTTATATTGGCTTCCAGACTAACTCTGTGTTACAAGAAGTAACATATCAGCTTTAGAAAGAGGCCTTGTCTCCCACTAATTTGCCCAGAAATAGTTGCAGTTGGACTGAGATAGAGTCTAGTCAGTTCCTCAGTGTCTTTATGCTCATTTATTTAAAAAAATGCATACTTTTAAGAATATGTGATTTTTTAATTTTAACAAGATCCAAGACAAAACCTGTGTTTACATTTTGGTTACTAATAGTCATTTCATTTCCACTGAATCGCACAGATATACTTATTCCTTGAAATTATTACATCAAGGAATTACTTATTCCTTGAAATTAATGTAACAATTTCAAGGAATTACTTATTCCTTGAAATCAAGGAATAAGAAGTTAATGTAATAATTTCAAGGACTAAGCACACTTATATGGATGATATCACATATTAATCAAGACAAAAATTGATTTATATGTGTGGCTTGTGGGATTAGTTCTTTTTCTTGATATTAATTATGTATAGAATAATTATTATATTGAGTGGTGAAACTTCTAATTCTCATCTAAGAGCCTGTACATTTCCATTTTTTGGAAAAGCAAAGTTGGGGAACCCAGAAGGACACTGTCGCTAGTGAGGGGTTATTAGGGACATCACCTTGAACTATCACAAAGGACGCAGGCTTCCCTGCCAATGGGCATCTCCAGATCACCTCTTTCATGCTGCACACAAGAAATGAGGACTCAGAGCAGTTAAGTAGTTTGCCAGTTGTTAAGTAGTGCCAGCTATCTATGACTGGATAGAAAAAAGACCTCCTTTCTCTTATAAAGTAGAATTTGGAGACCAGAACAGGTGTGTGGATCAAACACAGATTTACATTGCTCCATTCCCTTGATTTTCTTTGTATCTAGACTTTACCAGCCATCTGCCACCATTAATAGTTAACCAGATCTTAGAGACAGAATCATAGCAGAAAGTTAATGCCTTCAGTGACTAAGACAGGAATTTTATCAGAAGTCAAACAGGAGATTTTCCCAAAGTTGAGTAGGCTGCTAGTTTGAAGATGATAATGATTTCACGTGCTTAAAGATCTAATTACAGGTGGATTAAGAACTGCAGTTAAAGTTGATGTTTTCTTTGTCTTCACTTATATTTCACCCAGTACGTGACTATAATGCTGGTTTTCATTTCTTTTTCCTTTGTAATAATTCTACTTGTAATTAGGAGCTGCATCAGGGATTTAGATTATCTGCCATTGTCTGGGGGACCACAGAGTATAGAAGTCTGGAGTCAAAACACCTGGGAAGACATGATAATCATTGACCACAGTTGTTATATCCTGGTTTATTTAACCTTTTTTCAGCATTGTATATGCAGGTGTAGACCTTCTCAGTCACTGCTTGTTGGAAGGATGAAGACAATGATAAACATAGAAAGTGCACAATATTTGGCCACATAGGCTTGACTAGGTAAGATTGAGGACAAAGACAGTGATAGAAACCACCTCTAAGGTCTAGAAGATGGGACTATACTTCCACCTAACACAACTCTGTAAGGCAAATGTTTGTTTCTCCTTGGTGACATAAATTTGTAGTTGAAGATTGGATTATTTTTATACATAACACATTTCACATGGACAAGAAAAGAAAATACAGAGTAAGAAGCAGGAACACATCACTCAGAAATGTTATATCTTGGAAGAGGAAAAGAGAATTAAGGCAAAGAGCCCACATGAAGAGTACAGTTTGTGGAGAAAGAATGACCAGAAATTGGCAGCTAGAAACCAGACTCATTGCCAGCTCTTCAGAAAGCCGTGCTCATTAGAGGGCTGGGAAGATGGGTGAACGGGTAGCTGTGTGTCCTTCCATTGCAACAGGAAGGTTATGGTGGGTCATGAGGTTCTGTGGCCCCTGTCTCCTCTTGCCCCAGGCTGGCTGTGGCCTCTCTGAAATACTGGTGAAGCCTCCAGATAGGGTGATTCAGTTCCCCGAAGAGATCCAGAGACTGAAAAAACATGCAGAAGAAAAGGCCAAATGTTCAAGATGCCGGAGGAACCGATATACAAGAAAAGATACAAATTTCGAAGCAGAGAAGGGGTAGTAATGAAATCATTTAGGGAGGCCCCTGTAGCTATAACTAGAATTTTTTAATCACAAAAAGGAAAATGGGATAAATATCTTCTAATACGTTATAAGTAAATTTCCATCAGCTCAGATAAGGCTGGACTCCAAAAGCAAACACTGAGAAATGTAATATGTTCTGAATTCCATCCACAATCCACTTTCCTATTTCAGGAATATCTAAGAGTAACAACTTTTTAATAAAACAAACAATAAAATGAACAAAACTTTAAAAACTATCAACAAATATATTTATTGTGGTGGCTTTCCCCCCTATTAGATACACTTTGTTAGAAAGTAGTATCCCTTTTAGTTTCATGTGGACAATTAAGCAGGTAATAAGATTGTTTTTCCCCCTCCCAGTTGAGAGAGAAAGAAAACACACGACTTTGCAAACATGTTATATTTTCCTTGCTCTAGTTTTTGTTTTCTATGAAATCAGAATTTACTTCTAATAAGTATGATTTTGTTTTTGGAAGTAAGTTACAGGTACACGTTTACAGACATATAACCCAAGGGGTAGCAGAGGCTGAACCACACAGTGCGGACATAGACTGGAGACCTGTTCCAGGTAATCGCAACCCTTCCCAGTTTTGTAAAGAACAAAAATCATCTCCAGCTCTATGGTTTCTTCCACATTTTGCCTTCCTCCAATCCCATACAGTATATTAATTCTGAAAATATGTGCACTCTCATGCTTCTTGCAGAAGGACAAATGAGGGCAAGAGAACTAAGCTTCAAACAATTGTTTCCGTGGTGATAATTCCTATGATTCCAAACGCCAGGCCCTAATATCTGAGCACTCCCTAGATTTCCTGGACAAAACAACACTGTCCTTTGAAAGGTGTTTCTCTCCTCTGATCTCTGGTTTCTTCTGAAGGGACACAGCATCTTTGAGTTCGCAGAACTATCATTTGCTTCTTTAAACAATAGCTTGAAAACATGATTTTATAGGGAGAAGATGTTGCTTCTCCAGCTGTCATCATTATGTTGTTACAGCTTCTAGCCTATTGATGATTATGTACAAAATTTCTTGTCTCTTAAAAATGCACAGAAGCACGTAAGATAACCATTCAAAAGCATCCCTTCTTTGGACTTTTGGCTCTTTGTTGTTAACTATGCTTGTATGAAGAATATAGCAACTATCTGGAATGTTGTTTAGACTGAGCAGTAACTGACATGTTGTCCATTTGTGGTCCTAATGGCTAGAGCACCTGTCCTGGGCATCTGGTGGAGATAGCAGCATCACGAGTTTACGACAATCTCATGGGACCTTCTAGTGCACAGTGCTGACGGATACCGACTTCTGTTGTTTATCTTGGACCTTTCGTTTCTTCTGCTGCTGTTTGTTTTCTCGTTGCTCTGGAGTTTCCCTGCTGGGCTCCAGACCTTTGTTATCAGGTATTGCATCTTTACTTTCTTCTTTATTAGGTTTTTTTCTTTTTCTCTCCCTTCCTTTTCTTCCTGAAATGAAAGGAGACACCTTTTAAAAAGCATTCAGTCCTGTTCAATTTCATTTTTCAAAGTTTTTAAAGGCAAGTTGAATTTCTCTTAGGTTGCATACCATGCCCATAGATATGAAATTATCTACTATTTAAATCATTCATTCAATTAGTTTTATGAAGGCTGTTGTGCTATAGTTTAAGCAATGCAAACATGAAACACATGCAACATATGATGAAGTAATTAATATTTGATAGTTCTGAATTCCAGAAGGTTCTATTGCTGTAAATTTGGTATGAGGATAATTTTACATGATAGCTATTGATGGATAATTAATATAAATTTTCGAATAGATTTCTGGTGGCTCAGATGTGAAAGAATCTGCACGCAATGCAGAAGACCCAGGTTCGATCCCTAGGTAAGGAAGATCCCCTGGAGAAGGGAATGGCAACCCATTCCAGTATTCTTGCCTGGAGAATTCCATGCATAGAAGAGCATGGCGGGCTACATTCTATGGGGTTGCAAAGAGTCAGACAAGACTGAGAAATTACTACTTTCTTTCAAGAAACTTACTAATGTGTATATGTTATCTGGCTCCTACAAAAGGTTCTATTTGGTTTTCAAAATTTTCCAAGTAGCAGTTACCTATTTGCATTCTGTCCCAAAGAAAGGCAATGTCAAAGAAGGTTAAAACTACTGCACAGTTGCACTCATCTCACACGCTAGCAAAGTAATGCTCAAAATTCTCCAAGCCACGCTTCAACAGTACGTGAACCATGAACTTCCAGATGTTCAAGCTGGATTTAGAAAGGGCAGAGATCAAATTGCCAGCATCCGTTGGATCATTGAAAAAGCAAGAAAGTTCCAGGAAAAACATCTACTTTTGCTTTATTGACTACGCCAAAGCCTTTGACTGTGTGGATCACAACAAACCATGGAAAATTCTTCAAGAGATGGGAACACCAGACCACCTGACCTGCCTCCTGAGAAATCTGTATGCAGGTCAAGAAGCAACAGTTAAAACCAGACATGGAACAACAGACTGGTTCCAAATCAGGAAAGGAGTGCGTCAAAGCTGTATATTGTCACCCTGTTTATTTATATGTAGAGTATATCATGAGAAATGCTGGGCTGGATGAAGCACAAGCTGGAGTCAAGATTGCTGGGAGAAATATCAATAACCTCAGATATGCAGATGACACCACCCCTATGGGCAGAAAGTGAAGGACTAAAGAGCCTCTTGGTGAAAGTTAAAGAGGAGAGTGAAAAAGATGGCTTAAAACTCAAAATTCAAAAAACTAAGATGATGACATCTAGTCCCATCACTTCATGGCAGATAGATGGGGAAACAATGGAAACAGAGAGAGACTTTATTTTTGGGGGCTCCAAAATGACTGCAGATGATGAGTGCAGCCACGAAATTAAAAGACACTTGCTCCTTGGAAGAAAAGTTATGACCAACCTAGACAGCATATTAAAAAGCAGAGACATTACTTTGCTGACAAAGGTCCATCTAGTCAAAGCTATGGTTTTTCCAGTAGTCATGTATGGTTGTGAGAGTTGGACTATAAAGAAAGCTGAGCACTAAAGAATTGATGCTTTTGAACTGTGGTGTTGGACAAGACTCTTGAGAGTTCCTTGGACTGCAAGGAGATCCAACCAGTCCATTAAAAGGAAATCAGTCCTGAATATTCACTGGAAGGACTGATGCTGAAGCTGAAGCTCCAATACTTTGGCCACCTGATGGGAAGAACTGACTCACTGGAAAAGACCCTGACGCTGGGAGAGATTGAAGGCGGGAGGAGAAGGGGACGACAGAGGGTGAGATGGTTGGATGGCATCACCGACTCGATGGACATGAGTTTGAGCAAGCTCTGTGAGTTGGTGAAGAACAGGGAAGCCTGGTGTGCTGCAGTGCATAGGGTGGCAAAGAGTCGGACACGACTGAGTGACTGAACTGAACTGAACTGATACATCTGCATGCCATCTACTAGAAGAGAATTAATCTGCATAACAAATATGCAAATAAGGTTGAGGATAATTATATTTTAATACAAATATTTATATGTTGAAGATAATTTTTATTGAAAATTCTCTATATGCAGGGGTACCTGTGACTATGACTTATCAATAACCCTATGGTATTAGCCACGAGGGCAGGAACTTTATCTCTCTCAACCAAATGAGTAGTTGTTTATTGAAATATACTGGATTCCATGAGAATCTTGACCTTGAACAGGGTTTGAAGCACAGATTTATTCAGATATGCAGTGTGAAACATTTTAAAAAGTGGAATCAATACAACTTTAAAGGTCTTGATGTAGGAAGCATAGTGAGAGAAAGACTGGGACCAGGACGAAGAAATGAATTTCATTCTATTGGCCTTGGGTAACTGTTGGCAGTTTTAGGAGAGAGTAATTTGATCAATGGGCTTCCTAGGTGGTGCTAGTGGTAAAGAACCCACCTGCCAATGCAGGAGACATAAGAGAAGCAGGTTTGATCCCTGGGTCAGAAAGATCCCCTGAGGATGGCCTGGCAGCCCACTCCAGTATTCTTGCCTGGAGAATCCCATGGACAGAGAAGCCTGTCAGGCTACGGTCCACAGGGTCACAAAGAGTCAGACACGACTGAAATGACTTAGCACACAATTTGATCAAAGTAGCGAGTCTGGCACCAAATTAGATGAATTGTTTTAAAATTTCAAATTAGTATATCAGCTATATTTTATTATTATGTTAACATTTTACACATACAACCTACATTGTAAAGTAATTTTGAGGGCATGGTTTAGCAATCTCCATTAACACACATATCCCAGTGAGAAATTACTGATTCAAATCAATACAGTAAGTGAAAACTAAGAACCAAGTATACCTGGGTGTGGAAGAAATTCTGATTGGGTGTATCCCCACATACTGAGTCATGTAGAATCTGAAATTAGTTTCAGTCTACAAAAAGTCATTTTGAACAAAAGTATTTTCGAGAAATTATTTGCATGGGAGAACCAAAATATTTTCACGTCCTGAAATAGGCTGCAAATATTGAATTCAGTGGTTTGGCTTTCCTTTTCTTGAGCTCTGGTTATGGAATTCTAGGAACCAACATTATTAATACTGCATATGTATGCTCAGCCAACACCGTCTCCTTCGATTTTATGCCACAACTAGCTTTGTCTGAGACTATATTTATAAAGTCTTCCAGTTACGTTGTGAAAACTTGCCTTGTTGGGCTCAACATAAAAATCTCCAAATTTTGGACTTTAAAAGAAGAGTAAACAAAAATAAGAATTCAGACCACGTAAATCAAATATCAGGCAAATTATTTGGGATATGTAGAGAACAAAAAATATTAGAGTTGAGTATTACATCTAGGGCTGACTAGTCGTATACAGATTCATGAATTCCACTACTCTTTTCACTTAAAAGACTATTGCTGGATTGATAAGATTTCTATAGAAGAAATTCAGGGTGTTTTTTTTCTTATTTTTCATGCTGCTTTACACATTTTCAGTGCTGATATGAACTTAGTAACTAAGAGAAAACTGAAAAGCTAATTTATTGTCTTGCATGTGTACTATAATTTTCATAAATCTGTACAAACTGAAAGAGAGAGATGCTGGTTTTTGTGGTATGTGGTTGATTTTCCAAAGAACATGGCTGAAAAGGTTAGATTACATAATATTTCCATTTGAAGAGCGTTTTGGAGGTGTTTAAGTTCATCTCTAAAAATATTGTCAGTGAAAATCATTCCAAAGTTCCATAAAAACTACTGACCCTAAACAAAATGTTATTTTCATGGAAATCATCCAAAAGTTCAGTGTTTGACATTGTTCTCTTGATGACGGTCCAACATTTTACAGCTGTGATCCCAACCATAAAAATATATTGTTTCTTTCTTGGTCATGGATTGATTTATATGCTTGCTAGCTACATGTGACAACATATTCAACTTACAGTGCATTTCTGCTTATTAGCAAACTGATATGATTCTTTCTTAATACAGGCAGAAACATTCTTGGAAGTAGCTTGAAACTCAGTATTAGAGTTTTATTATCCAAGGAATAACTATTTAGTCTGGGCAGTGAGTGAAAGGGGAGGCTCTACTAAAGGAACAGGAAACTAGCACGTTGTACGTTGCTGTTGCCTAACAGGGGGCTATTGCACAATAGAAAAATGAGATGATTATTTTTTACAGGCCATGTGTTAGTGGTTGGAAATGCTAACTATCCTTTTGCATAAGTAATATATTTTCCTCTTGTCCAAGAAATAAAAATGCAGAAGAGTGTCTCTAGTCCATTAAAAATCACATGCAATTTGGGAACCTCTGTTGTTTTCATTAAAGGGAATTTCTTTTTCTATTCTGCTGACTTTTCATTGATGTGGGCAGGAGTTATTTTATACATTTTTTGGTGATTTTGCAAACTATGCATTCCAGTTATCACAGTCTTACATATACACTTGTGCTTTGTCACTCACTGATTATGTGTGTGCATGCACACATGAGCACCAGAATTGGTTTGTAGAGTGCTCCAATGATTAAAAGAATGTTCATCATGCTTCTATGTCCCAGCTATGAGGGCAGTGTTTGGATAGAAACCATCAAAAAGAAATTAGTCCTTGCATAGAAGTGTAACGTTTAAGAACATTAAATATTACATTACTCAGAAAAACATGGTGTTCAAATTCTAGACGCAACCAGCTAGTTGTGTGACTTTTGACAAGTTGGTATCTCTTGGGATTAATTGTCTGATATTTAAAATGGGGATAATCATTACCACTTGCTAAACTTTTTAAGGATGCTTGTAAAGCACTTAGCATAGTCCATGGTACATATTAATCATGGGAGAGATGAAGGCTAATGTTATTAACTCATTACACAAACAGGAATTAAGCCTCTATCCCTGCCAAGGAATGTGTTAAAACCTGGAGATACAAGTGAGATATGGAGACAGATACAATAAATAAAGTCGCACACTAATGCAAAAATAGTAGCATGCATGAGATCTACTGGTTGCAGAGCAAGGAAAGCATTGAACTCTGCCAATGGAGATCAAAAAAGACTCCCTGGATGGGGTGATGTTTAAGCTGAGCTTTAAAGAATTAATGAGAGTCTGCCAGGCTGATGAGGGAAAAAGGGCACAGCAGGCAGTGAACAATATGTCAATGGCATGAAGGCATGCAAGGCCATGGTGAATCTGGGAAACTGAAGTAGACTTCCTTGGTTTGATCAGAGTCTATATATAGTATATTACCCAGAGAAGCTGGAATGACAGACAGGACTTGATTGCCATTTTGGGAATTTGTTCTGAGGACCAGTGGTACTGAAAACTGGAAAAGGGCAAGTGTCAGAATCTGAGAGCAAAGCAGAAATTTCTAGTTTAGAAAAGGCTATTTTCTATTTCAGAAACACTTCTAAAAGTAATAAGAACCCATAAAGTGAGTATGGTGATGACTGGTATTTATTTTTGAGCCTTGACTTTTAAAAGAGTAGCTAAAATTTAGCCTAAATCTCTGTGAAGATCATATAGCCACATATTATTCAATATTTGTTGCAAATCATAATTGAGTAGGCGATTGACATTTTTGAGATTCTGAAGTTATTTTCTATGAATACAATACTGGAGTGGGTTTCCAAGCCCTCCTCCAGGAGATCTACCCAACCCAGGGATCAAACCCCAAGTCTCCCTCATTGCAGGCGGATTCTTTTTTTTTTTTTTTATTTTAAGTATTTATTATTGGTGTATTTAGTTTAATTATCAGGTTGGCCACAAAGTTCATTCGGCTTTTTCTGTACGATGTAGAAAAACCCAAATGAACTTTTTGGCCAACCCAATAATTGCATGTAATTTTTATTTTACTAAAATTTTTTTTTTTTTTTTACTTTACAATATTCTATTGGCTTTGCCATACATCAACATGACTCTACCACGGGTGTACATGTGTTCCCAATCCTGAACCCCCCTACTACCTCCCTCCCCGTACCATCCCTCTGGGTCATCCCAGTGCACCAGCCCCAAGCATCCTGTATCCTGCATCGAACCTGGACTGGCGATTCATTTCTTATATGATATTATACATGTTTCAATGCCATTCTCCCAAATCATCCCACCCTCTCCCTCTCCCACAGAGTCCAAAAGACTGTTCTATACATTTGTGTCTCTTTTGCTGTCTCGCATACAGGGTTATAGTTACCATCTTTCTAAATTCCATATATATGCGTTAGTATACTGTATTGGTGTTTTTCTTTCTGCCTTACTTCACTCTGTATAATCGGCTCCAGTTTCATCCACCTCATTAGAACTGATTCAAATGTATTCTTTTTAATGGCTGAGTAATACTCCATTGTGTATATGTACCACAGCTGTCTTATCCATTCATCTGCTGATGGACATGCAGGCAGATTCTTTACCATCTGAGACACCAGGGAAGCCCATGAATAAAATACCATATTGTCACTTATGTAAAGATCTCCTAGGGCCGTCTGCAAACTGGGTTTCCAAGCACAGATGACTTTGAAAAATAGATTCCTAGTGCCACTCCTGGAGATTATGAGTCAGCAGTTTTATGATGTGCCCAGGAGTTAACAACATGTTCATTCCCAGTTTATTCTTCTGTGCAGCTACATTTAAGAACCATAACTAGAGATCAATAGAAGTCCAATTGTCTCAAACATGTGCTTTCAAAAAGTTTATTTCATATCACAGCACTGATCATTTAATTTCTTATACTTTCCCATGGATATCCGGTATATTTTTTTTACTTACTGTACTATTAATTTTTAAGTCAAGTTTTCTAATTAGGTACATTTGGAACAGGCACCTATATACAAAATAAAAAATTACTTGCAGATTGTCTTTTTAAAATATGTTCAAACAGAAGTATGAACTGAAAAACAAATATATTAAAAAAGAACAAAATAAATGCTCTTGAATAATATTTCCTAAATTGTGTATTACATATTTTAAGTTCCAAGTAAAAATAAAAACCACAAAAAATGCTCAATTATCTTTTTAAATGTAATAGGGTTATGAATAAAAGAATCGTTCTCTTTAGAATCACAAATAGAATTTGTTTATTGAGAATTACTCAAATTAGGAATATCAGTTCACAATTTTCAGGGTATTTAGATATATCTGTGTATCGATCTTTATAAAAGCGGCTTCTTGGTGAATTTCTTGCAAGGCACCACTAAGGGGAGCTATTGAGCTTTAAGTAGCTCAACTTCCAAGAGTAAGTTTTCTCAGAACGCTAAAAGTGTATCCCACACTCTGTGAACTGAGGACTAAATATCACAGAATCTACGATCAAGCCAGTTAAATGAGTATCACATCAAAAGTACAAAATTCATTGCTAGGTAGTTCTCTTTATTGGGTACGGCAGGAAATTCATTTGAGAAGCCAAGACTTAATACTTTCAAAAGAGCACAAATGACGTGAAAAAGGAGTTAATCTGATGATTTTTGGATCTAGAATTGGACCTGAATTTTATGTTTAGAGGATGAAAATTCCAATTTTTTTCCTTTTTTGTGAAGACATCACTGAAGAAATTTCGCAAAGGAGGGCAAATTGCTACAGTATGACTTCAGCAAATATGATCTATTGTGTAAATACATATTTAAAGGTCTTTGAATTATGGGCTATATAAACACAGGACAGCTTGACCTAGTGGTGTAGAACAGAGCTGAAAGTCAGCAAGGCTAAATTCCTTCTCAGCTATATTTTTACCAAGTAGAATTGACTTGAGAAATGCATTACAACCTTTTGGGTTTTTGTTGTTTAACAGAACAGAAACACTTATTTCCTTTCTATTATTTTAACCTAGGAATTTATTTCAAATACAGTGCAAATATGGTATAATGGATACTTAAAATAGGCAGACAATGTCTCCAAATGGAAATTTAAGCTACCTGTTTTATCTACTCTGTATAGTTGATCCTTGAACAACACAGGTTTGAACTGCACAGATTGACTTATATATGGATATTTTTCAACAATAATACTACAGTACTACAGCTTCTGGTTGGTTAAATCCCCAGATGTAGGGGAACCACAGATATGGAGGGTGACTATAAATTATACATGGATTAACCCTCTGAAGTTGTATAAGGGTCAACCATTGTTTAATACATGAATTAGTTCAACTGTATTTCCGTTTAACTTCCAAGATGCTTCTGAGTAATTATTTGCAGGAAAATAATTTGATGTATCATTACATGCTCTGCTAAATGCTGTAATTTGAGAAATTATCTTGAGCCCACTTTTGCAAAGATATTAAGACTAAAACAGCATTTTGGCTACCAATTGAAAAGGGTTAATATAAGAAGTGTTCATCCATTGTTAATGGAAGAAAATGAAGAGAAACTAAAGAGCCTCTTGATGAGAGTGAAAGAGGAGAGTGAAAAAAATGGCTTGGAACTCAACATTAAAAAAACTAAGATGATGGCATCCATCATTTTGTGGTAAATAGAAGGGAAAAAGTGGAAGCAGTGACATATTTTTTTCCTGGGCTCCAAAAGTCACTGCAGACAGTGACTGCAGTCATGAAATTGAAAGACATTTGCTCCTTGGAAGGGAATCTAAGACGAACCTAGATAGCATCTTAAAAAGCAGAGACATCACTTTGCCAACAAAGGTCTGTCTGCCAAAGCTATGGTTTTTGCAGTAGTCATGTACAGATGTGAGACTTGGACCATAAAGCTGAGTGCCAAAAACTGATGCTTTTGAACTGTGGTGCTAAAGAAGATTTGAGAGTCCTTTGGACTGCAAGGAGATCAAACCAGTCTATCCTAAAGGAAGTCAGTCCTGAAAATTCATTGGAAGGACTGATGATGAAGCTGAAGTTCCAATCCTTTGGCTACCTGATGTGAAGAGCTGACTCACTGGAAAAGATCCTGATGCTGGGAAAGATTGAAGGCAAAAGGAGAAGGGGGTGGCAGAGGATGAGATAGACAGCATCAGTAACTCAATGGACATGAATTTGAGCAAACTCCGAGATAGAGGAGGGCAGAAGAGCCTGGTGTACTGCAGTTCATGGGTTCAGAAAGAGTTAGACATGGCTTACAGACTAAACAACAATAACAAATCTATTTATGCCCCATTCTTTTGGGGATTCGGAAATAAGACTGTCCTGACTATAATGTACTCAGTATAAATTTTCAGAGGTTAAAGCAGATAAACCCAAGCTTCCAACCATGGCACCCAGGGTGCTTATCCTTGGTGACCTGGCCCCTGCTTAAGTAGTCATCAACTTTGAAGTCCTCATCCTGCTCTTCCTAGTCACCCCTGCACATCACTCACCATAACCCACAATGGTTACAAATCCCACTGATGCCTTTCCCTAGAATGCATTCTCTAGTGTCCCTGGATCTAACTCAGACTTATGTGCTTACGTGTCACACCTTCAGAAAAATCTTCCCTATTCTTGTAATCTTTTCCTCTGCTGGATTAATTATGTCTCTCCTCTCTTTGCTCCTTAAACTCCCAATTAGTAATCCTGTTTTAATAATCAAGATGAAGATGACTTATGCTGTCTATTTTTAGAAATACAATCTGCCACTCTTTCTACTTTTTGCCTATCTATTTGCCATGAAGTGATGGGACAGGTGCCATGATCTTAGTTTTTTGAATGTTGAGTTTTAAGCCACCTTTTTCACTCTCCTTTTTCACCTTCATCAAGGGGCTCTTTAGTTCCTCTTCACTTCCTGCCGTTAGAGTGGTATCATCTACATGTCTGAGGTTGTTGATATTTCTCCTGGCAATCTTGGTTCCAGCTTGTGATTCATCCAGTCAGCATTTCACATAATACACTCTGCATATAAGTTAAATAAGCAGAGTGACAATATACAGCCTTGATGTACTCCTTTCCCAATTTTGAACCAATCTGTTGTTCCATCCCTGGTTTTAACTGTTGCTTCTTGACCTGCATATAGGTTTCACAGGAGGTAGGTAAGGTGGTTTGGTATTCCCATGTCTTGAAGAATTTTCCACTGTTTGTTGTGATCAACACAGTCAAAGATTTTAGCGTAGTCAATGAAACAGATGTTTTTCTGCAAATCCCTTGCTTTTTCTAAAAGACCCTGATCCAGGGAAAGACTGAGGGCAGGAGGAGAAGGGGGCAACAGAGGATGAGATGGTTGGATGGCATCAGTGATTCAATGGACATGAAAACTGCAAACTCTGGGAGATAGTGAAGGACAGGGAAGCCTGGCATTCTGCAGTCCATAGTGTCTCAAAGAGTTGAACACCACTTAATGACTAAACAAAAACAATAACAATTTTTAGAAATAGTAAGAGTAAGGATAGATGACTAAAATTTAATGAACACGTCCAAGTGCCAGCCATACTTCTAAGAGTAAGTACTGTGTCTATAAGTTCTGTTATCACCTCCATGGAGAGATGAGGAAAATATCTTTTCAGATGAGGAAAACTACTGCGCTTCTCTGCCTTCACATTCTATTTTGACAGAGCACAATGTGACATGACATCCTTGTATTCTTGTTTTATTTACACTGAAACTGATGAGGACAAAAAAACAAAAAAGAAAATACAGTGTCCAGGTGTGAACTAACACAAGAAGACATAGAGGTTTTGCAAAGATGAAAACATACCTCCCTTGACCTCTTGAAATTCCAGTTTCCTGATCACCCAGCTGCTCTTCAGAACCTAAGAGTACTTTGCAGTAGATATTTCGTGTCAGCACCGTTCATTTACACCATGCGTTACGGGCTTCTGTTTTATTGCTACAAGTAATTTTCATTATTTCCACACCTCTGCAATGGCACCCCACTCCAGTACTCTTGCCTGGAAAATCCCATGGACAGAGGAGCCTGAAAGGCTGCAGTCCATGGGGTCTCTAAGAGTCAGACACGACTGAGCGACTTCACTTTCACTTTTCACTTTCATGCATTCGAGAAGGAAATGGCAACCCACTCCAGTGTTCTTGCCTGGAGAATCCCAGAGACACGGGAGCCTGGTGGGCTGCCGTCTATGGGGTCGCACAGAGTCGGACACGACTGAAGTGACTTAGCAGCAGCAGCAGCAGCAGCACAATCATATAGAGGTGACGTATTGTATACGTGTAATTTGGAAATCATTTATATATTTCATCATTCATAGGTAACTTATAAACTTCATTTGACCTTTAAAACTACTACTATTATACTTTTAACATTCTAATAGAATTTATCAGAGATTTTTATAGTCAGCTAACATTTAATATCAAATAAAGGGGAAGAAAAACTGTATGAATTCAAATTTCAAAATCCCACTGAGGTTTGAAGGCAGTTCTATTATCAATAACTTCATTTTATGGCAGACATCATAAACAGTAATATTAACAACTTTTTAGAATCTATGTTTTCATAATATCTTAGCATAATGAACTTGCTTTTGCCAAAGCAAATATGTTTCTTACTGATTGTTGTCAACAGGTCTTTATGGATTTTTTTCTCTCCAGTTGTTTAAGTAGTTTCATTACTCACTGAAGATTTGGATCTGAAATTTTGAATTCTGGCTCCATGTCCCAACTGAACTTTTCATAAGCCTTTCTCCCAAGGTAACTCCAGTCTATCACAGTGCTTCTGTTGCCCAGAACACTACCCTGTAGACTTTTTGCACTCAAAAGGGGCATTAACTTAGAGTCCAAAAGGGACTGTTAAAGATATTGAATAATGCATACTACGATGCCTTCTTGTTGTAAGTCATCAGTATTAAACCCCAGTGTTCATCGCAGCACTGTTTATAATGGCCAGGACATGGAAGCAACCTAGATGTCCATCAGCAGATGAATGGATAAGAAAGCTGTGGTACATACACACAATGGAGTATTACTCAGCCATTAAAAAGAATACATTTGAAGCAGTTCTAATGAGGTGGATGAAACTGGAGCCAATTATACAGAGTGAAGTAAGGCAGAAAGAAAAACACCAATACAGTATACTAACGCATATATATGGAATTTAGAAAGATGGTAGTGATAACCCTGTATGTGAGACAGCAAAAGAGACACAGATGTATAGAACAGTCTTTTGGACTCTGTGGGAGAGAGGAGGGAGATGATTTGGGAGAATGGCATTGAAACATGTATAATATCATATAAGAAACGAATCGCCAGTCCAGGTTCAATGCAGGATACAGGATGCTTGGGGCTGGTGCACTGGGATGACCCAGAGGGATGGTATGGGGAGGGAAGTGGGAGGGGGGTTCAGGATTGGGAACACATGTACACCCGTGGCAGATTCATGTTGATATATGGCAAAACCAATACAATATTGTAAAGTAATTAGCCTCTAATTAAAATAAATAAATTTAAATTAAAAAAATTAAAATAGTTAAAAAGTACAAGGAGAAAAAAGAACCTTTAAATGTGTTACTATTTGCAATATGCACAATTTACCCATTATAAAAGTAAAGTGTTTCCTGTATTTTATTTTACAATATTTAAAAAATATAACAGGGCATTACAATTTATATTATATAGCTATTTTAAATTTAATATTCTTTTATGTGGGCTGATTTCTTTTGAATCAACTACTTTTGTTTGGAAGTTCATTTGAAATTAGTAATTTCAGTGTACTTTTTTTTTTTTAGTGCAAAATTTCTTAACTTGACTTTGAAATTCTACCCAGCACATTATGTTAGATTACAAAATTCTTGGAAACTAATTCATGTACAATTTATGTGTCGAAAGTTTCTTGATCTAAGCATGTTTGCATAGTGTGTTTAGAACTAGATCTTGGGTCTTATACAATTTTATCTATTGGATAAGCACATAAACATTCTGATTTTCATTTGCTGTCAAAGAATGTGTTGGTAAATTTCAGCTTTAAATCAATTAAATTTGGTTCATTACTTCTACCATGAAATTCACGACTAGTTTGTAAAATTACTATTATGGCTCTCCTTAGAAAAAATTGACTCTGGATATGATTTTTGGATTGTTTAACATACTGTTTGTGAATTTATGAGGATATGTGTATATTGCTTATCTTCAGAAATTTAGATAGTGATGTCACTCCAGTACTCTTGCCTGGAAAATCCCATGGACGGAGGAGCCTGGTAGGCTGCAGTCCGTGGGGTCGCTAAGAGTCAGACACGACTGAGCGACTTCACTTTCACTTTTCACCTTCATGCATTGGAGAAGGCAATGGCAACCCACTCCAGTGTTCTTGCCTGGAGAATCCCAGGGGTGGGGGAGCCTGGTGGGCTGCCATCTATGGGGTTGCACAGAGTTGGACACGACTGAAGCGACTTAGCAGCAGCAGCAGTGGCTAGTACCGCTATTTCAAAAACTGTTGAAGCTTGCCTTGTAGCATTGTCAAGCGTCCTCTCTGAAATTTTCAGTTGAGATCCGCCTTCTCAAAGTATTAATGACTATATCAGGGATGAAGTGATGTGTTTGTCTTGGTTGCAGCGCTCATTCTCTACGTTGCTTCCTTCCTCAGGGCCCACCCTCAACTCATGGTGGCTGCTAAACAGGCTACCACCTCATATAGCAAGGTAGAGAATATATGTAAGTCTATGGAATGTTTTCATCAGTTTTTTTTCATATCATCCTTAAAAAAATCAATTGCAGCCATTTAAATATGAAAAAAATGCCCAGTAGAATAGCCTCTTAGAAAACTCCTACCATATGCATATTGCCAAACTTAAAGTATGTAAGATAGTATTACAGATAGGATTTCTTGCAAAATTATTTTAGAGCAGAACACACAGTTATCATTCAGACCATATTTTGAGTGATTCCTTTAAGAAATATAAACAATTAATTCTTTAATACTTCATTATACTTAAATTTTTTTCACTTTTGTGATAAATTAGTTTTCCTAATTTGTGTCCATTAAAATTTTAAATGTAACAATTTTAATGTTACTAGTCAACAATAAGTTGAAAATATGCTCAAAGTGTAGAGCGCTTTGAAAATCTGAGCCTTAAAAATGTTTTTTCCTAGTGAATATTCATTTTCTTGCTTTAAATCTTTCTGAGTTGACAATCATGTTACCCCAGTCCCCATAAAACATGTTAAAGTAACAATTAAAAATGCTTCAATATGTTGACTTACCCAATTCATTTACCTTAGAAGATCAGAAACCTCAGTTATATCAACATTTGATTCTGAAAATTAACACTTGATATTTTAAACTGTTTTACATCCTTGCATATTCCTCTCGAGAGAGAACAGAGCGATAGTGCATTTTTGTGTAGAGCTTAGGATAACACTGGTATTTGAATTTTCTTCTTTTTCTCCAGCTAGGTGTGTAGGCTCACAGTTCAGTTTTTCATACTTGAAATACAGGTTCTGAAATCTTTTTATGGTAAATATCCACCAAATGCTTTTTTTTAAAGAGAATCTCTAAGCCAAGAGCACTGTCTTCATCTTTGATGAAATATAACTTTCCAATTAACAGGAAAGTCCTCCATTTCAAAAGGCTGAACAGAATGCTACTTGAAAATTCATTCCAGCTGGTTAAATTAAAGAACTGAAATAAATCCAAAGAAAGAATATTCTCTTGGCATTTATCGTTTGATTTTCATTTGGATAAATTTCCATTTGCTCCAAGAACTTGTCTCGTCTCAGAATTTTGTTCTTCGGAGACAAAAAAAGAAGTGTTGATAGGCGTGTTTGACTATGCTGTACTTCCTCCCTTACCCGGATTGTCTACACGGTCGTATTGACAGTTGGAGATGGCCTCATACTTGGTGACACATTTGCAGTGATTGATTATACAAGATGTTGATATTATTCTAGTCTCTTTCATCATTTTATGTACCAGCTGACTGTGCTGTCTAATTCTCATTCTACCACATCCCACTCTTTCCTTCCTTTGAAGCTTTTTACTGCTCTATGGGGGAAAAAAATGTAACTCTAATCTGGAATTACATCACAGGGGGAAAAACAACTACCAAGTGTCTCATTTAGCATGTGCTACTCCACATTTTTAGTAAAGATGTCACACTCTTTTGTAGTCATAATTTACTGTTTTCAGAAATTTATTGATTACTTACGTAAGGCTAATTTTTTAATGTACCTTCCCTACATCCTCAAATATTTTCACTTTTCTTTTTTGTTATAGACTTGATGCTAAACTCTTGACTTCTTAACTAGCTTGGAAAACATAGAAAATCCCATGTAGCCTTTACTATATTAATATGTGTAAGAAATAAATTTTCTTCATTCATGCAAATAAGATCATATGGGGCATGTTTCACCTTTAGTAGATAATGCAAGCTGTTTTAGTTCTTCTCCTCTCACTGTTGGTGCAAAGATCTGTTTTTGATTAGAGATACTTTTCACATTCATTTTCATAACCAACAAGATAGCACCTTGTAATTATTTCATCAACAGTGGTTACATATACTTGAATGGAATACACACAATTTAATTTCTTTAAGTTTTTAGCAGTTGAGTGTTTACTCATCTAGAAATATCAGTCTGATAATTAAGCAAGATTTGAGACCTGAGTTTGGTCAGTGCATTGGGAAGATCCCCTGGAGAAGGAAATGGCAACCCACTCCAGTATTCTTGCCTAGAGAATCTCATGGACAGGGGAGCCTGACGGGCTACAGTCTGGGGGGTTGCAAAGAGTTGGACATGACTGGACGACTAACACTCACTCACTCACAGTGATATTTTACCATATCTCACTTTACAGTTTTTCGTTGTGCTTCCTTTTTCACTGTACATGTTAGGGTGGGGAAAGAGTCAGGAGGGTAGACACATGTGCAACAAATGTGTGTGTGTGTTTGTGTATATATATAAATATATATGCACATATTTATTTATAGGTCCTCTCCCACCACAGATGGAAAAGTTCTATTTTTCTGGTGGATTTAAAAATACCAATTCAAGACAGAAAGCCTGTTTTCCAATTTAATTTTCAGTAAGCCTAAAAGGGGATTTAGCCAATTAAAAGAGTCCTTCAGAAACTCAAACCTTTAAAATTAAGAGACTCTGCTAGATTATACGTGACTTTTTTTCTTATCAAACATTTTCCATATGTTAAATTAAACTTAAGTTAACTTGTACCCTTTCTTTTTTTCTTTTCAAACTTTCAAAATGTTTTAGGAAAAATAGAATATGGTGCCCTAATATGCATCTGATTAATGCAGGAAAATTTAAAGAATTATATTCATTCTTCAAATACTCTTTTACACGTGGACTTTCTCTCCTAACATTAACATTATCATGGGAAGCCCAATTTCTCTCTTCTTTCTTCATGACTAACTAGTTCATTTCCTTCCATTGTTTTGATCGGGTTTCTAAGTGTACATTATATGTATTATATATATATATATATATATATATATATATATATATATATATATAATCTAATGAATTCTGACCTATATATTTCTAGGCCCTTTTGTAATACAACATGATGATATTGAATTATATTTCTATTTTTTGTAAAAGTAGTTATATTTTGTGTATATATATATATAATTATATTTCTATTTTTTGTAGTAGTAATAACTGAAAATATGATGGACTTACCTTGTAGAAACTCAACCTTAATTCTGCTTCCCTATAAAAATATTTGGAAAGGAAATGCAAGTCACAGAATGGGTTATTTCGGGTGGGGTGGGGTGGGTAATGTTGGGGTTTCCAGTAGTGGGTTCCTGATTCATTTGCATAATTCTATGCACAGAGAACCTGGAGCCATAGGGAGGCCTCCATGCCTGGGTACACAGGTAAGCGCTGCTACCATTGCTCTGAAGAATGTGCTAGTTTCGCCTTGCTCTGTGTCACAAGCCTCTGGTACACAGCAGTGACTCAATACATATTTGTTGAAAAACTAAGAGAAAATATGAATGACGCTCTTTTTTTCTTGATTTAATGCCTGTCATTCTATTGAAGGAGAGATGGGGAAGGGCAGGCACGCACAGAGATACTTTTGGTGTTATTCTCACACACGCAAGCATGCTGTGAGTGAGTGAGTGAAGTCACTCAGTCGTGTCCGACTCTGTGACCCCATAGACTGTAAGCCTGCCAGGTTCCTCGGTCCATGGGATTTTCCAGGCAAGAATACTGGAGTGGGTTGCCATTTCCTTCTCCAAAGCATGCTGTGATTACCCAATATTTTGAACAACTTGTCTTAATGAATGACATTTTGGAGTCCTCTGCCAGTTAGGGGCTTCCCTGGTAGCTTAGTCAGTAAAGAATCCGCTTGCAGTACAGGAGACTTGGGGGTCGGGAAGATCCCCTGGAGAAGCAAATGGCAAATCACTCTAGAATTCTTGCCTGGAAAATTCCACGGACAGAGGAGCCTGGCAGGCTGCGGTTCATGAGGTCCCAAAGAGTCAGGCATGACTGAGTGACTAACGCAGTCACTTTTCTGCCAGCTAGCCACTTCCATTTCAGTATTGGTTTCAAGTGAGTACAACCCACTCCAGAGAGCTACATCATGGTTTCAAGGAACTAATTTTGATTTGTCAGGCTCTAGAAGATCATCTTTGGGACCAAACCAATGATTAATAACTGCAGTATCCACAAGGCTGCTTCAGAAGAGACCTTAGAAGTCCAGGATGCACAGAGAGATTACAGAGGATCCGACTGTCTTCTACTGTGAGGAGGAACTTGAATTCCAGAACAGTTTTAGGGATTTGAAAGCTCTAAGGTTTCACTGAAACTCAGAATGTGGACCAACTCTCAGCCCCAAACTGGGAAACAGGGCCTAACAAAAATTTTTTTGAGGCTGGAGAATAAGAGGGGTTAGGGAGAGAGACAGAGAGGGGAAACAGAGGAGGAAGGGAAGGGAACTGACTGTGAAAAGTTGAAAGATGGCAAAATAAGTTTTTCTTCAAATTATCTTCTATAGCAGGCATAAATGAAGTGCTATTTGGTGGAGCTGGGAATGTAGTCTTCTTCTAAAATAATGAAAAATGACCCTGGCTTATCTTGGCCCAGTCTTGGGCCCAATCTTTTGAACTGGTACTACACAGTCTCAGAAGCTTGATTTCCTCTTGAGTTTTGAATGACTGTGGCTCTCGTTGTAATCCACCAAATTCTGCATTCAGTAGAATTCCACTATAATGAGGGGCCATTTGATAATATGATGATACTGTCAGTTGAAGAGGGTGTAGCAAGGGCAGCAAATGGGACGTGCAATGCAATTAACCAGAGAAAGTCCTGGAAAGCCTTAAGTCAAATGACCTGAAAATGAAAGAAACTGTGACAGTTTCTGAAGGAATGAACGCCCTCTTACTCAATCTCCATGAAAATGAATATTTATTGTTTAATTGAGTATTTAAGAATCAAATAAGAAGGTCCTGGAAATAAAAATGCTGAATGAAATAGCAAAAAATGTTTTAAAGGAATAAACAGTTTTTAATATCTCATGTTTTGGGTTTTTATTTTTTGAGAAAAATACAGAATCTTCTTGTATCCCTGAAGACCACTTGAAAGTAGAAAGGGGAATATGTGACTAATGATTGATATAAAACTTTGCCTTATCTCCAGGGGATTTTTAGGAAAAAGGGTAGTAGTCAGGAGGTGATTGAAAATGCTGAGGAATATGGACTTCCCTGGTGGTCCAGTGATAAGGAGTTTGCCTGCTGATGCAGGGGACACGGGTTCAATCCTTGCTCTGGGAAGTTTCCATGTGCTGCGGGGCAACTAAGCCCATGCATCGCAACAGCTGAAGCCTGAGTGCCTAAAGCCTGTGTGCCACAACAAGAGAAGCCACTGCAGTGAGAAATCTGAGCCCTGCAACTAGGGAGTAGCCCCTGCTCACTGCAGCTAGAGAGAGCCTGCATACAGCAAAGACCCAGCGCAGCCAAAATATTATTAATAATAAATATTAATAATGATATTAATAAGTATTAATGATGTTAATAAAATATTAAAAATAATTTTTAAAATGCTGAGGAGTACAAATATTTAAGGAAGGCAGGAGTAAGACTGGCAGATTTGTCTCTGCTGGGCTAGGGCCTAGAGGGACAGGAAGGAGAATCCTTCCTTTTCATCACACCCTGGCCATCCTTTTGCTGTTGTTTAGTCACTAAGGTGTGTCTGACTCTTTTGTGACCCCATGGACTGTAGCCCACCAGGTTCCTTAGTCCATGGGATTCTCCAGGCAAGAATACTGAGTTGGTTGCTGTTTCCTTCTCCAGGGGATCTTCCCAGTCCAGGGACTGAATCCGTGTCTTCTGCATGGGCAGGCTGACTCTTTACCGCTGAGCCACCAGGGAAGCCCTAGGCATTCTTAATCAAGTACATTTTGGGATCCTGCAGACTCCATTGGCCCTTTTAGCTCCAGAAGCCTTGAGGAGTGAAGCACAAAAGGCTGTCTTGTGGGCAGCCTTCCCTGAGTATGAACAGGTCTGGGTGTGAGTGATGATTCTGTCCTAATAGAAAACAATACCAGTGATTTCTAAAAATCAGCAAATATTTCAGAGCTCACCAAATGCTCTAATAGATGATTTTCCCTATTGCTTACAACACATAACAACTACTTGTGTTCTTTAGGTATGCTAATATATTTAACATTTTTGATTCACACATGGATTAATCACATATTTTACTGTACTAGTTGTTAAATGTTTTGAAAATCACTCCTTGCCTATAGACATCCTTCAAGACACATTTCAAAGGCTGCTTTGTCCATGAAGTCTTCTCTAGTTATTCTCCAGAAGGTGAGTAGGGATGCAGTGAAGTCTAGCTTGTATGACCTTGGACTTTGAAGTTAGACAGATCCTAGTCTGATTCCCTGCCAAACCATTTAGTCATTGTCTATCCTTCGGGGATGTTACTTAAACTCTCAAGACCTCATTTAAAAATATGTATGAGCTTAAAAATATGTGTGGTATTAAATTAAATGTCAAACATGTGAAATGGGTATCAGAAAATGTGCATTTTACATTTGGCTATGTTCCTTAGCAGCTATGTGACCTTAAGTGAAGCACTTTCTGCAATTTAGTTGCCTCATTTATAAACATGAACAGATAATTCCTCTTCTTCTCACTAGTTGGGGTAGGTGTGAGGAACAAATACTTAGAAAATTGAAAAAATTATAATTATATATGTTATTTATAAAGTTATAACTCCTAAAATATGATGATGATGGTGGTGGTGCTCTCTATGAAAATACAAAAGAGTGAAGTAAACCAAGTCATCTTTGAAAATAGAAAAGCTCTAATATGACTAACATAAAACTTCAGGGGCACTTAATTTTTTAAGACTTTTGGTGGAAGTCCTTAACCCACTCAAGTCCATGGTGTTCAGTCGTTCAGTTGTGTCTGACTCTGCAACCCCACGCACGGCAGTACATCAGGCTTCCCTGTCCTTCACTATCTCCTGGAATTTGCTCAAATTCATGTCCATTGGGTCGGTGATGCCATCCAACCACCTCATTCTCTGTCACCCCCTTCTCCTGCCTTCAATCTTTCTGAGCATCAGGGTCTTTTCCAATGAGTCAGCTCTTTGCATCAGATAGCCACAGTATTGGAGTTTCAGCTTCAGCATCAGTCCTTCCAATGAATATTCAGGGCTGATTTCCTTTAGGATTGACTGGTTGGATCTCCTTGCTGTCCAGGGAACTCTCAAGAGTCTTCTCCATCATCACAGTTCGAAAGCATCAATTCTTTGGTACTCATCTTTATGGTCCAGTTCTCACATCTGTGCATGACTACTGGAAACACCATAGCTTTGACTATATCGACCTTGTCAGCAAAGTGATGTCTCTGCTTTTTAATACGCTGTCTAGGACTATGACTCAAGTCCATGTGCTTTAGTAAAATTTAAAATAAAATCTTACTTCTTATATGTCTCTCAAACTTGTTACAGTCTCTTCATTCTCATTTAGTTCAAGCCTATTACCATCTCTAGAGTATAATTTTGTACAACTAGGGACATTGCATTTTTTTTTTTTTTTTTGCTTCCAGATGTTTCCTACCTTGCTGTCAGGTTACCTTCTTATTGCACAGAGGGCTGCTCTGCTCTTCCTGTTGATCTCTTGTTTTTTTAATCTCCCTGGTTCCTGTACTTCCAAAGTTGGGAGTGTGTGGCTTAGAAGGTCCTTCAGAATCTGACTCCAGTCTGTTTTATAGAGTGTCATTTCTTTCCCCAATTTGATTTAGCTAAAACCACATGTGTCATGATTATCTGATCACATCATATTCTTTCTTGCTTTTGTGCCTTAGATGCTGGTCCTTAATAGAAAGCTTCTTTAGCTAGAAAAATTCTACTTGTTCTTCAAGAGCCAATTATACTTGATCTCCTCTGTTTCCAGAACACCCAACCCATCTGTCTATTTTACCACTATTTGTTTACAACCAACTCTCACACGAAATTGTAAACTCTCAAGTGAGTCTCATACAGATTTATGTATCCTCCTTGCCATTTTCGCTTCTTGCGTCTAGGGTGGTTTCTGGAATACAGCAGTTACTCAACTCATAAAGTCAAATGAAAAGATGAATAGACAGAGTGTTCAATGCCAGAATCATGCAAAGCTGAGCAAGCAGTAATACCACAAAACTTAATCAATGGAAGAGTTTGACAATTCTATTCATGAAAACAGATTTTCTTATAGGACATCAGGTTTATTTTTTAGACTTACTTTGCCTTTGTCACAATGATATTGCTTTGTCAGTTTCTTTACATTCTTTTTAGTAAAGGAATCTTTGTTTTTGGTGATGGTGTGATCCTGTAAATAAAACTGTTCTATATGAGGAATGGCATCATCACGTCACTCCAGCTGGAAGCAAGGCTTAATTATGGTACCGTTACATCCAGTTTTCAATTTTCTAGGCTTCAGTTTGTCCTCTAATTAATATGCACAACACATGCCTGATGAGTTAGAGATGATGGATTTAGTCATATTTTCTACAGTCTGTTTATGAGAAGGATTAATTTCTTTTTTAAATCAATGAGGATGGTCAGAGGGGATACATAGAGTAATGAAAGAACCGGGCAGACAGCTGAATCTGTCAACAATTTCTTATGGAGGAAATCATCACTGTGAGTCTTTACTTCATAAAAAGGAGCAATGCCAGTTAATGTTTGGTCCTTGGCTTGGTAATCATTTATTCAGGGCCCCTTCAGAGAACATTATGTAAATTGGGGGGGGGCTTCAAATTTATAAGTAGTGTGGCTTGTTTTGCTGGGACAGCTCAGTGGCAGGCAGAATAAGAGCTTCCCAAAGCTGTCCGTGTCCTAATGCTAGAGCCTATGAATATGCTGCTTTACAAGGTAGATGGAATTAAGGTTGCTATTCAGGTGACTTTGAGATGGATAGAATATCTGGGCTTATCTAGGTAAGCGTAGTCTAATTTCACAAGTCTTTGTGTATGCATGTTGGGTCGCTTCAGTCGTGTCCGACTCTTCATGACCCCGAGGATTGTAGCCTGCCAGTCTTCACTGTCCATGGGATTCTCCAGGCAAGAATACTAGAGTGGGTTACCATGCCCTTCTCCAGGGGATCTTCCCAACCCAGGGATTGAACCTGGATCTCCTGCTTTGCAGGTGGATCCTTTACTGCTGAGCCACTGGGGAAGGCCTCATGAGTCCTTAAAAGAACTTAAAAGGCAGAGGCAGAAGAGAGAGTCAGAGATATGGTATGGTTAAAGACTCAACCTGCCATTTGTGGCTTTGTAGATGGAGTAAGAGGCCATGAGTCAAGAAATGTGGGCAATCTATACAAGCTGGGAAAGGCAAGAAAATGAATTCTCCCTTAGCACTTCTAGAAAGAGATACTGCCCCTTGGACACCCTGATTTTAAACTGATTAGGCATGTATTGGTCTTCTGACATAAGAGAATTATAAGATGATAAATTTGTGTTGTTTAAGACACTAAATTTTGGCAGTGATAGAAAACTATTATGAGCCCAAACTTTGTAATGGTTTTCTTATATTTAAGCTCATAAATATATGCCAAAATGGTTTTGAAGGCCATTGTTTTGCTATTTAAATGCTCTAGGAAACTTGAATGGATCGTCTTGGTTTTGAATAACATCTCGCTTGTCTACACAGACTTTTAGAACATGAGCACCATACGTTTCTTTCTGGCAACCTTTTTCCTGGACCTTTGGAGAAACTGAATTTACTGATGATCAAGTGAAAAATCGTAGATCAAAAGCAGCCAAATGTCAGAAATACTAATTTCTTAAAAAGTTCATAACCTCTAATATTTATCTAGTTCTTGTGAGAACCAAAAATTTGCTTCTCCTGAAAATTATCTGATTAATTTTAAGACAAAGTTGTGAAACAAGATGGGTCCTTTCCATCTTATTTTTACATGTATGGTGAATACATTTTCTGCATCAATTTGTGAACAAGGATTCCTATTAAGCAGAAATTCATCTGGAGTATATCATCTGCAAGATCAGCTTGAAGAGAAACGAAAGAATGTAAAAACAGGGAGATTCTTTAAGAATGAAATTATGCCTTCCTCCAAGTGCCCTCACCAGTGTGGTTATAGAGCTTCAGGGAATTTATTCCAATGTTTTCTGAACTCACAGTGTTCGTTGCTTTACTTCTTCCTATCAGAACCTCCTGAGGTCAGAAAGTTTTGCCCTTTTCAGAGACTTTTTTCAGCCAAATGAAGGCTTCTGAGCTAACCAGAAATCAAAATGGGATGCTGTATTATGTCAGAATTGCATGTTTAGTCTGCTTTCTTAGAAATAATCAAGAAAAGTTAGATGTGAAAAGTCACAGATGTTCCTTTCCCAGCAATATTTTCATACTTTTGAAGCATACTATGAAAAAATCTAGTTACAATCTAGAACAATATCTATTTTGTATATCCACATATTTTATTGATTTACATAAGTTAACTAAAGATAAATATCTTTTGGAAATGTCTAAGATTATATAATAATATGATTCTATCATATTTAATATGTAATACAAGGCAATAAATGTTGTTTCATGTTGATGTTGACCCTTAACCCAGCATGTCTTTCTTTGAAAATTCATAGGAAAGAGATATTCTACTATTTATTCTGACTTCTGTGAAGTGTTAGTCACTCAGTCATGTCCGACTCTTTGTGACCCCATGGACTCTAGCCCACCAGGCTCTTCTGTCCATGAAGTTTTCTCGGCAAGAATACTGGAGTGGGTAGTCATTCTCTTCTCCAGGGGATCTTCCTGATCCAGGGATTGAACCTGGGTCTCCTGTATTGTAGACAGATTCTTTACTGTTTGAAAGAAATAGGGAAGCCTATTCTGACTTACAGTTGAGCATATTTATAGCATGGAGAATATTTTTAATTTATTAGACTTCCAATCATTTTAGGAAAATCTTTGAAGAGGTACCTAAAAACTAAGTTGCCCAAAATTTAATCATGTTACTTGTCTTTCGTTTTTATTATTATGTGAGAAAACAGGGCTCAATTTTAAGCTGCCTTAAGATATATATTCTGAGTTTAGTAACTAAGCATGTGTATATATCTTAGAGAATCTCAAGGAGTTTTTGTAACATTTAAAGTTGTTGTTCAACCCAAATTCTACAAAAGTCACTACTTGTCAACTTAATGTATAAACTACCGTTTAAAAATATATACAGTGAAATAAAATTAGTTAACATTTCAATATTTGAATTAAAGATAACTATAGACTCTTTCACAGAATGTAAAGTCCTAGAGAAACAGTTAGGTAAATACCTATTAATATTCTATGAATGCCAGATTCATTAAACACTTCATTCTATTTCAGACATGAGTCAAAGGACTGTAACCCACAGTGTGAGACTAATACTAGTGAAATAAAACTTATTCTATTCAGTCATTGAAAAAAACTCAGCAAACCCCAAGAAACAAAAACAAAACTTTAAGACCACTATTTGGCTGTCTCTCCCTCCTTTCCCTGGACAGCCATTAAATAATTGACTTTTGAGGAAAAACAAACACATTTGTAAAAAGTTTGGCTTCCTGTGAGTCCTTTCTCCCTTTGTCTTTCATCTGTCTTACTCGTTATTAGAAAAAAGAGAGAGAAAGTAGATGCAAATCTTCTTAATTTACATTTTAGAAACTTCTTTTCAGTTCCTGTTTAACCAATTTAGTTGTTCACCCAACTCTGATTATTCATCTTTATAGTTCCTGACTTACTCCTCACACCTTATCAGAAATTCTAATTAATATAGAGTTCAGTACTTGTGATCAGAGCTTATTACTGGCATGGAATATTTGGTGCCAACCATAAACTAATTTCAGATTATGTCTGTATCCACGTCCTCTTTTTGACAGGGGACTATCTTCTGCTCGGAGCAAATATACAGGTCCTGCCTGCTGGATGGCCAGCTGGGTTTAAGAAGGAGGCAGGACCTCATGGTTGATAGATACCAGATGAATGTGCCTCTTCTGTACAGCTGAGATATGGAATTGTTGTTGGTGACCATTTGGTACAATCTGGTAGCTTGAAAGGCTGGGAATTCACATTCGTGATAATTTAAGCAGATTTTAGTCTCACTGGCTTATTCCCAAGAATTGGGTAACATGTTATAGCTTTTGATGATTTGTTGGTTATTTGTTATTCTTCTAAATTCCCAAAGAATGAGCAAAATATCCAGTGGGAACACTGACGTGAGCAGCAGACTTAACAGTCAACTTTTGTGAGCCATCAGCCGTGGCATATCACAATAAAAACCCCCAAGGCAGGCCAATTTTGGGGTCAGAACTCTCTCCAGTTAGAGCAAGGCTCTACCATTAAGAAAAGAACAAGTTCAAAAGAAGTCTTGGTTTAAAATGTAAGGTTTGGGAATCTTAGTAGGGTGGAGGGGGGTGCAAGCAGGTAGTGTTTATTAGAAGTAAAAATCTGCTGTCATGGAGAATCATAGGGATTATCAAGAGTATTGTAATTCAGCAACAAGGAATTCATATCTTGTAACGAGTGCCACCTGAGTTAAATGAAGATAAACTTGAACACTTTTTTGCGTGCTGCATTCCATGGGGTCGCAAAGAGTCAGACACTACTGAGCTACAGAACTGAACTGAAACTTTGACTTTTATTTGAAACTAAATAAATATATAAACCCTAGAGTAGAATATTTCTTCTTTTATAACGTATCTTGAGGTTTTTCACTGTCCAAACCCTGGATTATTATAAATTCATCCTAAATTACTTTCTGGTGATTCCTAAGATAAAGTGCTTCCCCCCCACCACCCCACTTCCTAGATATTAAAACACATTATGTTCTTTTAAAGGCTTATTCCCTCCATGTGTTTGGCCATATTAAGAATAGTCAGGAAAAATAGCTGATCTAAAATAAAACAAGTGGGACTTTAGGACTCAAAGAAGCTGATAGTTAGGAGTGAGCATTTAGGTCTATTCACACACAGAAAAAGGAAATAACAAGTTCCCTGACACTGGAGCGTCAATTTCTTTTGTTACAGGCTTGCACTTCAGCTTCTTTTTCTGCTTAGTCATTGCTTTAACTCCCACTCTGAGATTAATTGCATGACCCTTGGAGATGAATGGTCTTCTACTTAATCTTAGCCAATGCAATCTGGACAACCTCAGGGTTGGTGAGGCTCCTCTTGGGTGGTTTTTCATTTGTTTTAAGAACATTAAAGTATCTCATAAATCTATATTTATTATATTGGTGAGTAATCTATTATAATTAAATATGAAATGCTGAAGACAATGTTAAGGTAACATTGGGGTCACAAACACTCTTTTTATGGTGGTTTCATGGCTGCAAAAATACTCTTGAGTTTGCCTTTGTCTTTATGTCTGCATCTGTTTAACATTACGAAGCATCCAACAGCATATCATTTTCAAATGGGCACTTTGTGTTTTAAAATAATAGTGATCTTTTTGATTATAAATACACACTGCTTAAAACAAAAAATTTAAGATGAATCTTGGAGGGAATACGGCTAATAATACCCTCATTCAAAATGAAGTGTCTTCACTCACCAGTATTAGAAAATTTGGTAAGCCAGTCTTAATAATACCATATTTACGAATATTCGGGGTTTAATACTAGATCTGTTCCTATTAGTTTTCAGATTGAGACCAGTATGGAGATAAAAGAAATTAAGTAATAAAAAAAAAAATTCAGCTTAAGTATGTGAATTTGGAATCTATGTTCAGAACAAACTATGATAAATATGCTGAAATTGACCTTTGCAATATCATCAGGGAGAAAGAGGATTTGTTATGCAAATTAATACTGAAACAAATGGTTGTTTTAGAAGTGTTTAAATTATCAAAAAATATAAACTTTTCCAGTCTTTTATATCATTTACAAAAAAAAAAAAATTCATCTTACAAGGAAGTATTATTTGATAACTGAACCAGCTCCCCTAACCAATTTTCCACTTGACTACAATAGGTCAATCATATGCATTTGAGGAAAGTGTCACAACTGCATATCGTTCAAACATGTTCTGTAATTCACACCAGGAAAGCTATTTCTTTGGATTTTCTGAGTTTTCAGTATTTAGCAGATGCAACCTCTGCCCCACCCTCCACTAACCCCAACAAAACTAAATACTGTGCTTTGGGACTTTCTCTTCAGTAAAAGGACTCAATTTTCTAAGTCAGACAGATGAACAAACCAAAACAAATGGGCATACCCAAAGATAAGAGACACTGTCAACTATAAGGGTAAAACCACGAATCAACAAATAACTCCTACTAGGAAAATAAATGCTAGAGGAAAAATGAATTATAGAACATAATGAGAGTGAGGCCATTTCGGTAACCTGGGAAAATTATTACTTTTCGTATTTAAATGTGCTACAAAATCTATTCACTAAAGAGTTTTAAAATTGAATAAAGTTTCATGCAATTGTACCTAAAGTCAGGGATACAAACAAGTTACTCATAATGATTCCCCGGCTAGTTTAATGCGTTAAGATAAAGTTGCCCTGAGCAAGCTTCTTTGTAAATCCAAACACTATTTCTATCAGACATTCTTCCAAATTGGTCTAGGAAAATTTTACTGAGTACTTCAAATGGAACTTTATTGTATGGCTGATAATATATACAAATAGATCATACAATGGACTTGGTTTAAAAAAAATGTAGTTGGTGACTACGTTTCCAGTTCTCTTGACTCCACATGTATTATTTCAATTACTTTTTAGCACATGCATACTTAACTTTTGAGGAGAATGAAGTAAGACTGCTGCAGCTGCTGCTAAGTCACTTCAGTCGTGTCCGACTCTGTGCGACCCCATAGATGGCAGCCTACCAGGCTCCCCTGTCCTTGGGATTCTCCAGGCAAGAACACTGGAGTGGGTTGCCATTTCCTTCTCCAATGCATGAAAGTGAAAAGTGAAAAGTGAAAGTGAAGTCGCTCAGTCTAGTTACATTCTAATGGTGCCAGAGAATATGGGTGTGTGTGTGTGTGTGTGTGTGTGCTAAGTTGCATCCAACTCTTTGTGACCCTGTGGACTGTAGCCTGCCAGACTCTTCAGTCCATGGGATTCTCCAGGCAAGAGTACTGGAGTGGGTTGCCATTTCCTTCTCCGGGGCATCTTCTCCACTCAGGGATCAAACTTGCATCTCCTGCATTGACGGGCAGGCTCTTTACCACTAGCATTACCTGGGAAGCCCTATGGTGGGAGTGAGGTCAACTTGTAAAGCCATGGTCTTCATGTTCCCACAGGACAGCAGCAACAAAATAAAATCCAGCAAAGAAGCAATTTCATAATGTATCTATTACCCTGCTTTTTTAACATCCCATGTTTCTTTTGCTCTCTTCACACCTCTTGTTCTTTTCCTGATGGGAGCATATCCACCATTCAAAAATGATATTAAATGAAGTATTTGTAAAAACACATGTGCGAGGCCAAAATGGCAAGCACCAATTTATTCTTATTTCCATGAGGCCATCCTTGAATTCGAAGATGTCTAATTATGTTTCATGTGCTCTAGAAGGCTTAATAGATCACTAGTAGGTTTTACCACATCTTAATTCTGAAAATCTGTATATAATTGAAAGGAAACATATCCATGTGTTTCTGACTAACTTGCCATTAGGCTTATTTTGTGAGCTCAATTTCATGTCTAAAATGCACGATGCTGGATGCTTGGGGCTGGTGCACTGGGACGACCCAGAGGGATGGTATGGGGAGGGAGGAGGGAGGATTGTTCAGGATGGGGAACACATGTTTTAAAATTATTAAATTAAAAATTAAAAATAAATAAATAAATAAAACAAGAAAAAAAAATATTTAAAAGCCTCTTTAAATTGTTAAGCTTTTGCCAAGAGCAAGGTATCACAAACATGCACCCCATTAGAAGTGGGCTGGTCTTTGACAGCCCAAACTAAAGTCTGTAAATAGATACCTAATAAAACTACTAGAGGAATTATATGCTCCCATCTTTTTGCAAACAAACAGCTTCCTGCTCTCTCTTTCCCTACCTGGAGGAACATGCTATATATATATATTTATAATGTTAGAAATAAACTCTTCTTCTGTGACAGTCAGTTTCAAAGTTAAGCTACTATATTCTAGGAGGAATTTTACACCATTGCCCTACCCTCAATCTCACGTGCCTTCAGCAGATGTCTAGAGCAACTGAGAGCAGCATGTGATTTTTCCATACAGTCGTGAGTTCCCAAGAACAAACCAAAAGTCATGCCGCATCTGCTTTATTCCTACATGCACATTGTGTTCTCTCTTGGAACTCTATCCTCTTACAGCTTGCTTCAGGCTTGGAAGCCTCCTGGGCTGGGAACTTTGCTCCACGTCTGGCGTATTCACTGATTCACACGACACTTAGGAGACATATATATTTTGTAAACCGAGTTGCAAATCTGAACCTCTGAAATACATTTTTGTTTTTGTGAATTTCATTTTGTCTTGTTATTTTATAGTACTTGGATGAGGTATTATTTTTAATAACCTTTTAAAAACCCCAATGAGGATCTTTATTAGGTTCCATGTTTAAACATAACCCCATGAAAACTGCATGTAAGGCACTTAGAGCCTGAAGGTCACAGACTATTGACAGACAGTGTCTTTGTTTAGACAGTGTGATGCTGCGAACATAACCATTTACTCCATTTGAATACGATGTTAGCAATTTGTGAAAAACGTTTGACTTTAAAACAGCAGTGTGATTTGAGGCAAAAGGCCAATTTGCTCATTAAGTTCAAGTTTGTTCTTTGAACAACAGAATGGTTGTAAAACAGGAAAGATTTAGCAGATTTCATGGTAGAAATAGAAGGTTCTCAATTTTACCAGCAATAAAATGACAATAAGAAATAATAGCTAATGCCAACCACATGTCTGGTGTGTATAATTTTCAAAGGTCGGAAAAATATAAATAAATGGTCATCTTGAACATGTGGCAAAAATGTTGAAAGACATAGCATAGAAAGAAGATTGGATTAACAGACAAAATATCCACATTCTAGTCCTGAATCATCTATTTATTAGCTAACACTCTTAAGGTTGTTATAAACTTTTTTCAGCCTCAGTTACTTGAAATCTCACTGATCTTGGAGTCAGGTCTGAGTTTGAGTTCTATGTCTATTGCTTACTATGTGTGATTTATAGTCACCTACTCACATGCATCTGGTCCCATCACTTCATGGGAAATAGATGGGGAAACAGTGGAAACAGTGTCAGACTTTATTTTTTTGGGCTCCAAAATCACTGCAGATGGTGACTGCAGCCATGACATTAAAAGACACTTACTCCTTGGAAGGAAAGTTATGACCAACCTAGATAGCATATTCAAAAGCAGAGACATTACTTTGCCAACAAAGGTCCGTCTAGTCAAGGCTATGGTTTTTCCAGTAGTCATGTATGGATATGAGAGTTGGACTGTGAAGAAAGCTGAGCACTGAAGAATTGATGCTTTTGAACTGTGGTGTTGGAGAAGACTCTTGAAAGTCCCTTGGACTGCAAGGAGATTCAACCAGTCCATTCTAAAGGAGATCAGTCCTGGGTGTTCTTTGGCAGGACTGATGCTAAACCTGAAACTCCAATACTTTGGCCACCTCATGCGAAGAGTTGACTCATTGGAAAAGACTCTGATGATAGGAGGGATTGGGGGCAGGAGGAGAAGGGGAAGACAGCGGATGAGATGGCTGGATGGCATCACCGACTCGATGGATGTGAGTCTGAGTGAACTCCGGGAGTTGGTGATGGACGGGGGGCCTGGCGTGCTGCGATTCATGGGGTTGCAAAGAGTTGGACACGACTGAGCGACTGAACTGAATTGACTCACTTGCACCCAGGTGGCTCAGTGGGTAAAGAATCTGCCTGCAATGCAGGAGGTTCAGGAGACTCAGTTTCAGTCCCTGGATTGGGAAGATCCCCTGGAGAAGGAAATGCAACCCACTCCACTATTCTTGCCTGAAAAATCCCATGGACAGAGGAGCCTGGTGGGCTACAGTTCAAAGGGTCAAAAAGAGTCAGACACGACTGAGCGACTAAGCACTCAAATGCAAAGTCTCAATTTCCTCATTTTTAAAATGGAGTTGATAGTAGAAATGCAGAGATACCTGAAATAGTTAAAAGAACTACATGAGATAATTATGCAAACTGCCAAGATTTAGACAAATCATATTGTTAAATCACAACCCCATCAGAAAGAATATATGTCAATGGATATGGTTATTGGGTTTGAGTAAAGGATATACAGCAAGGATATACAACCTAACCAAATTATTTTCTAGCTTTCTTGCCTGGAGAATCCATGGACAGAGGAATAGTCCTTAGGATCTCAAAGAGTTGGACACGACTGAAGTGATTTAGCATGCATGCAGGCAAGGATACAACCCAAGCAAATTATTTTCTTTGGCTTTTTGAAAATGGTAATTTGTGGCTCACTATAATTACCCTGCCGCTAAGTACTTCAGTCATGTCCAACTCTGTGTGACCCCATAGACAGCAGCCCACCGGGCTCCCCTGTCCCTTGGATTCTCCAGGCAAGAACACTGGAGTGGGTTGCCATTGCCTTCTTCAATGCATGAAAGTGAAAAGTGAAAGTGAAGTCACTCAGTCGTGTCCTACTCTTAGTGACCCCATGGACTGCAGGCTAACAGGCTCCTCCATCCATGGGATTTTCCAAGCAAGAGTACTGGAGTGGGGTGCCATTGCCTTCTCCGATGCCTTACTCTGGAAAACCATTATTACTTCTTCATTAATAACTAGAAGTCTCATCTCCATTTTAATCATTTTATCAAGTTCTGAGGCATAATGAAACTAGGAAACTGAACTACCCCACCCTTTAGTGTCCAGCAGTGAGAAAATTCTTCCAGTTGTTGTGCAATTTAGTGGGGCTCCATGGAATATTAAGATTTAAACCAACTCAGAATTTGAATTTTTTAAATAAAAAATCGACTATAAAAGCTAAATATGTTAAACAATCTGGTTTTAGACTGTAATATCAATAATTAAGGATTTACTAATGATTCATAAGCCTCCTTTCCAGAGAAATGTAGGTTTGTGAAAAGGCCTTTTAGTTTAAAGGAACAGAGTTTCATGGCAAATCCAATATCTAATATCATGAATTAAAGACAGTTTTATGTTTCCTATGGAACTTTGGGTTTTTGCAGTTAGAAGATTCTGGATCATGTGTTGGTAGTTTTACTCTTTTCAATATTCCAAATACATATATTCAAGTCCTTTGGGTCTTAAACTAACTTATTTTTTTAAATTTAGTATTGCACACACATTTTTAGTTAAGCAATAAACATCTGTCATCTGCCATTTATTAATATTAATTATAAATGGTCAGTGGCTCATGGGATCCAAGTACAGCAGCTGAGATTTTTCTACATCTGACCTCCTTAGAGTTTATATAAAAAGTGTTCAGAGTAGTTCTCCTAAGCTCCTAGCCAATTTAAAGCTGGTTTGTAACCTAGTGCTTTCAATTCTGCATCTAGCAATTAAAAAAAGGAGAATAAATGACAAAAATCCTGAAAAAAAGCATTGTGCTAGGGGATTAGGTGGAACAAATAACAAGAATATGTCCCGGGACATATAACAAGGGACAAATAACTGGTCATAGGAAACACCCTCTTCCAGCAACACAAGAGAAGACTACACATGGACATCATCAGATGGTCAATACCGAAATCAGACTGATTATATTCTTTGCAGCCGAAGATGGAGAAGCTCTATACAGTCAGCAAAAACAAGACCAGGAGCTGACTGTGGCTCAGATCATGAACTCCTTATTGCCAAATTCAGACTTAAATTGAAGAAAGTAGGCAAAACAACTAGACCATCCAGGTGTGACCTAAATCAATCCCTTATGATTGTTCAGGGGAACTGGCAAATAGATTCAAGGGATTAGATCTGATAGACAGAGTGCCTGAAGAACTATGGACAGAGGTTTGTGACATTGTACAGAAGGCAGGGATAATGACCATCCCCGAGAAACAGAAATGCAAAAAGGCAAAATGGTTGTCTGAGGAGGCCTTACAAATAGCTGTGAAAAGAAGAGAAGTGAAAAGCAGAGGAGAAAAGGAAAAATATACCCATTTGAATGCAGAGTTCCAAAGAATAGCTAGGAGAGATAAGAAAGCCTTCCTCAGTGATCAATGCAAAGAAATAGAGGAAAACAATAGAATGGGAAAGACTAGAAATCTCTTCAAGAAAATTAGAGATACCAAGGGAACATTTCATGCAAAGATGGGCACAATAAAGGACAGAAATGGTATGGACCTAACAGAAGAGAAGCTATTAAGAAGAGATGGCAAGAATACACAGAAGAACTGTACAAAAAAGGTCTTCATGACCCAGATAACCACGACGGTGTGATCACTCACCTAGAGCCAGACATCCTGAAATGTGGTCAAGTGGGCCTTAGGAAGCATAACTACGAACAAAGCTAGTGGAGGTGATGGAATTCCAGTTGAGCTATTTCAAATCCTAAAAGATGATGCTGTGAAAGTCTTGCACTCAATATGCCAGGAAATCTGGAAAACTCGGCAGTGGCCACAGGACTTGAAAAGGTCAGTTTTCATTCCAATCCCAAAAAAGGCAATGCCAAAGAGTGTTCAAACTGCTGCACAATTGCACTCATCTCACATGCTAGCAAAGTAATGCTCAAAATTCTCCAAGCCAAACTTCAACAGTACGTGAACTGTGAATTTTCAGATGTTCAAGCTGGATTTAGAAAAAGCATAGGAACCAGAGATCAAATTGCCAACATCCGCTGGATCATCGAAAAAGCAAGAGAGTTCCAGAAAAACATCTACTTCTGCTTTATTGACTATGCCAAAGCCTTTGACTGTGTGGATCACAACAAACAGGAAAATTCTTCAAGAGATGGGAATACAAGACCAGCTGACCTGCCTCCTGAGAAATATGAATGCAGGTCAAGAAGCAACAGTTAGAACTGTACATGGAACAACAAACAGACTGGTTCCAAATCAGGAAAGGAGTACGTCAAGGCTGTATATTGTTGCTCTGCTTATTTAACTTATATGCAGTGTACATCATGCGAAATGCTGGGCTGGAAGAAGCACAAGCTGGGACCAAGATTGTCCGGAGAAATATCAATAACCTCAGATATGCAGATGACACCACCCTTATGGCAGAAAGTGAACAAGAACTAAAGAGCTTCTTGATGAAAGTGAAAGAGGAGAGTGAAAAAGTTGGTTTAAAACTCTACATTCATAAAACTAAGATTATGGCATCTGGTCCCATCATTTGATAGCAAATAGATAGGGAAACAGTAGAAACAGTGAGAGACTTTCTTTTTGGGCTCCAAAATCACTGCAGATGGTGGCTGCAGCCATGAAATTAAAAGAAACTTGCTCCTTAGAAGAAAATCTATGACCAACCTAGACAGCCCATTAAAAACCAGAGACATTACTTTGTCAACAAAGGTCTGTCTAGTCAAAGTTATGATTTTTCCAGTAGTCATGTATGGATCTAAGAGTTGGACTATAAAGAAAGCTGAGTGCTGAAGAATTGATGCTTTTGCACTGTGGTGTTGGAAAAGACTCTTAAGAGTCCCTTGACTGAAGGAGATCTAACCAGTCCATCCTAAAGGCAATCAGTCCTGAATATTCATTGGAAGGACTGAGGCTGAAGCTGAAGCTCCAATACTTAGGCCACCTGATGGGAAGAACTGACTCATTGGAAAAGACCCTGATGCTGGGAAAGATTGAAGGTGGGAGGAGAAGGGGGTGACAGAGGATGAGATGGTTGGATGGCATCATTGACTTGATGGACATGTGTTTGAGTAAGCTCCAGGAGTTGGTGATGGACAGGGAGCCCTGATGTGCTGCAGTCCATGTGGTCGCAAAGAGTCGGACAAGACTGAGCGACTGCACTGATCACCTCTTTAACCTCTGGTAGAAAATAAATGCATCAGTTCATTAACACTATAGAGATTTTTGTTGTAGTACTAAGAGCAAAGAAGAGGAAAACATTTTGCTATCTAGGTGTACTATGATGGTACATTGGTAGTATGCCATTCTGGTATCTATACATGCCATATCATGTATACACTTACTGACATTAAAAATAATCCTTTTGTGAAAATTAACCAAAGACAATAAAGAAACAGCAAATCCAGAGTTGAACTGAGATGTTTTGGTTGTCAAACTAGTTCAGCACTCTTTTACTTAAGTCGGTTGACACTGCGTGTATTAAACTACTTTGACAACTGTGAACGCAAGAAGAAATGATGATTCTATGAGCAGATAATCCTTTGAAAATGGAGGAAACTCTCACGAATGGAAGGAAAGGGTGATAAGGCAGGACACAAAGCAAGTGGAGGGACACCAAGGGCATGAAAGATGGGAGGAAGCCAAAGGCCCTAGGGAGAGGAATTAAATAGGAAAACTCCCTTTTCCTACACATTTCAAAGAAAAATTAGAAAAACTGGACAAGTGTGCATCCACCACCAGTTTGTCCAAGAAATACTTTAGTCAACTGCATCTTAACTATTGAAACAAACCAATCTGAAACAAAACAAAATTCGTTTATGAGCTTAGAGTTGGTTGGAAACCAGAGGAGCATAATATCAGAGATTAACAGTTTGTACTTATTACTTTGAGGAATATTTCACTATTTCATATGTCTACAGTCCATAAAAAAAATAATTAGCTATCTAATTAGCATTCTCCTATAAATTAGGATAATACTTTTTGTTCACAGGTTGTAATTAATTAGATATATACATTTCTATGACTCATTTTCAGAATTATCAATTACTCATGTTTTCCAAGTGTGAATTCAGTATACTGATATTTTCTTGCCCAAAATGTGATATTATTTAAAAGAAAAAATTCAGTGAGGTATTTCCTGGTGGTCCAGTTGTTAAGTAGCTGCCTGCCAAGGCAGGGGACACGGGTTCAATCCCTGGTCTGGGAAGATTCCACTTGTTGCTGGGCAACTAAGTCTGTACACCACAATTACTGAGCCTGAACTTTAGAGCCCATGAACTGCAGCTACTGAAGCCTGTGCACTGAGAGCCTGTGCTCTTTAACAAGAAAAGCCACTGCAATGAAAAGCCCACGCATCAAAACTAGGGAGTAACCCCTAGCCTCTGAAACTAGAGAAAGCCTGCCTGCAGCAATGAAGACCCAGGGTAGCCAAAAATAAATAAAAAATTAATTACTTTTAAAAAAGCAATGAAAAATGAGTGCCACCATGTTTCCAGACATTAGTTGTCACATAAGACAAGAGTAAAAGGGATATCTCATTTAAAAACGTACATTTTGCATTGAGATAGAAAACATAATTGGACTCTGTTCACAAACCATTTCCTAAATTTGATCTCTTGCAAAAATTACAAAAGTTGGCTTTTCCAGCAGAAACAACAAATAAACAAAACAAGCTTTTACAAAACATATTTTTCAATTATGGCAGCTTGGGCTCACAAAGGATAGAGTTATGACCGGGTGGTGTATACACAGTATAAACACAAGAGTTCAGTAATTAGGTTTGAGTTAATCTTAAAGTTCCAGTGGCCTGGTGCATAATCAAGCAAAAGGTCATTACCCATACTGGTGGTAAATTTCACACAGAACACTCAGCTGCTAGAAATGGAAATGGACATGTCTTTACTTTAGCCTGCACAAATCAATCCCAGAAACCATTCATATGAATAGTGGATTCTATTTCTATTCATTTGAGAGACCATTTACTTATAAAGAAAGGTTTATAGCAAACCAGAAAAATCAGAAAAAAAAAATCAGTTAAAATATTTGCATTATGCTGGACACGCTTGTCCAGTCTAAAATAGAGGAAGTAAAACTTTGATTACACTTTTTTACTTAAACATTTTTTTTCCATAAATAATATTGGATAGGGATTACCCTATAGAAGAGTACAAACTTTTTAATTTTGGGCTTCCCTGGTTGCTCAGATGGTTAAGAATTTGCTTGCAGTGTAAGAGATCTGGGTTCGATCCCTGGGTCAGGAAGATCCCTTGGAGAAGGGAATGGCTACCCACTCCAGTATTCTTGCCTGGAGAATTCCATGGGCAGAGGAGCCTGGAGGGCTACAACACGCTGAGCAACTAATATTTTTGTTTCTTCAGCCTAGCACTCTTATTTCTACATGGAACTGTCACTCAAATGGCCCATGTGTCCCTTGGCTTCAACAGTGGGCGTGTGACTGAGGCAGACCAATCACAGCACTCCATTTCCTCTGCCACAGTGATGGGTTCAAGGGTAGACACATGAGTCAAGCAGGGTCAATTTGCATCTCCCATGTGATTGGATGAATGGATGCTGAAAGAGAGAGCTTACTATCCTTTTGGACTGAGAGCAACCTGGATGTAGACTTAGGGCTTCCCCAGCCAAGCTTTCCCTGTGAGTAGAGACAGACTCCCTGTAGCAGGGGAGAACAATGCCAATAAACAAACACAAACAGAGGCAGGATGAATTGAAATGCCAAGAAGGAGGAAAGAAGATGTATCCAATGATACCGTTTGAGCACTTAGAGCAAGCTGTGTTTTCAGCCAATAGGTTCCTTTTTGCTTAAAATTTGAAATCTGTCATTTTTAAATATCCTAGTGAGTACACAGAGGGTAACAGTGAGCTTGGTGAAAAAGGACTATCACTGAAGGATAAATACTCTGACATACACTGTTTTACTCTTAATAATGACAACATTTGCAAATAATTTTTAAAGAAACTTAAAAACAGTAAGAAAAGTGATAGAAAACATTTCCGATTTAGGACATGAAGAATGAGGTGCTTTAAGCCAAAGGAAAAACGAATCGAATAGAAAATAAAATGGAAAGTGAAGTACATGTGAAGGAGAGCAGAAACCTAGTAGAATAATGGGTTCTGAAGAATTTATACTCATTTTGCACATGTTACCGATAATAGCCCACAGGTGCCAGCCACTGCGCTAGAATTTTATGCTTGGCTTTGTCCATTAGTACAGAAGTACACCATAATCTATGTGGGGTCTGCTTTGATAGTAATGTACGAGAATGAAACCATTCAAGTGATCTTTCCGTTTCATGATGCTAAAAATGATAGGGTTTTAACGTGAACAAGTTTGAGAATGTTTCTGTTTCATTCCCTGACATTGTAATTTCATTGTACATACATTGTACATACATTGTACATACAATTTCATTGTAACCTGGTTGTATTGGCTTGGCGTTGTAACCTTGGTTGTATTGGCCTCTTGGGAGGCGGGTGGATAGAGGTAACTAGTCTTTTCTGTCAGGCCGTTAACAATCTACAAAGTTAGTCTGTAACACTTCTATGAAGTTACCGGAGTAGATAAAAAAAGAGAACAAGATAATAATCTATGGAAAGAATAATTCTTTTGTGCCTTCAAATGTGAGGTGATTTCTTTGCCAAAGAGGTTTCAGCAACACCAGCAGTTTCAAGGAGTGACTGTGTTTGGGAGGTGGGAAGGAGGACAGGAGCATGAAAGGAGGAAGTGTCTTTTTTGCCGGAGAAATGTTTACTTTGTAATTAGCAAAGGACAAGAAAGCCCTTTTGGAAACTATACTTGGGGGTTCAGAATTTAAATTTATGCTGATGCTCCCTGAGGCTCTCTCTAGGGAACCCTCCTCATTGGCAGGGATCTCAGCTGGCTGGAACAGGCTGCACACGAAGCCAAGGTCTCAGGGTCATTTCTCCGAAGAGCCCGTTAACGCAGCTCTGTTCCACAACTACAAGCTGTACCTTTAACCCTACTCAGTCATCTCACAAGCACACATTAGCACATCGACATGGTGGTCACAGAGAAAAAGATTTGCCTGCAGACCAAATAGAAAAGCAGGCAGAGATCGTTCGTTCTTGCCAGCATAAACAAATGTTTTTATAAATGCAAACGAATGAAACTGCAGCTACTGACAGAACAAATCCCGATGAAAACTGTCCACACAAGTGGATGCTACATGCGAGCTGAGCATTGATGGTCTTTGCTCTGTGGCCCAATATAAACCATGATGGGCTCCCCCAGTGGTTCAGTGGTAAAGAACCCCCTACCTTCCTGTGGAGGAAACGTTAAGAGACATGGGTTCGATCCCTGGGTGGGAAGATCCCCTGGAGGAGGAAATGGCAACCTACTCCAGTATTCTTGCCTGGAGAATCCCATGGGCAGAGGAGCCTGGCGGGCTACAGTCCATGGGGTCGCAAAGAGTAGGACACGACTGAAGTGATTTAGCACACACACATAAACACACTTAATAGAATAAGAGATTCACGATAGCCGAGACTTCTGTCTTTCCTATCCACTGCTATTGGGTTGGCCAAAACGTTCATTCGGGTTTTTCTTAAGAGTGTGTGGAAAAACCTGAATGAACTTTTTGGCCAACCCCAAAAGTGCTGAAAGTGCCAAGCATAAGCTGGTGCTTTAATAGATATGTGTTGAGTGTATGAGGGTTTCTTGACTGGCCTTTTAAAAAATTGTTATTAATATTCCTACTCTTCCCTTTACAAACTAGAAAGTATAATAGAAATAATCTACACACTATCTCCTGTATCAACTGTTGAGTGTGTTTTTACAAAGGAAGAGACATTACCTTAGACAGGAAGACAATGCTGAATAAAAGAGCAGTCACACTCATCTAACTACAAACAAGAGAACGACCTCTGTGGTAGATGGAAAAAAACGGTTACAGTTCTCTACTCATCCCTGTATATACATACCAAATCGCAAAGTAACTCTGGGGACTTCTCCCTGTAAGAGAGGATATCTATTTCTTTAACTCTTGAATCAGGACCCGCCTTGTAACTTGCATAGACTAACAAAACATGGTGGAAATAAAATTGTGCCAGTTCTCAGCACATACTCAACAGGACTGCTTCTCTTCCTCTTAGAACATTATAGAATTCCTGGCCACCTTGAGCATGATAGAAATAGCAGTTTCCTCTGTGCTCAACCAGTCTACCACATTAGGGAACCAGCCAGAATTGCACAGTGGATCCCAGCCCACACTGCCCATCCACATTTATTGTTTTAAGCCTGTATGTTTGGGGGTTATTTCTTACGGAGCAAAAATGAACTGAAACAGTTTCATCCCAACACACAAGACGTAAACAATGGCACGATCACTGCCTGGTTAGAGGCTGAAGAAGGCTTTGTATACTACAGCTACTACCCGAGTCAACATCCTGACCAATGTGCACTATGTCACACATACCAATGGGTTGAAAGCATTAGATATTTATAAAAATCACAAAAAAAGAAATCTCAGAAAATATAGGCATTTGCAAAAATAATTTATTATAAAGAGTTAGTATCAAAACGATTTTAGAATAGAGATGCTGCAGTGTATGTTCCAACACACTGGTGAAGCCTAAAAATGATTCTTCTACCAGCAGAGACTGCACAGATAATAGTGATACTTAAGTATTTCACACTGTGAATCATGTCCATTGTGAATTTTGACCACTATGAATAGCCCTCAAATCTCAGAGAACCTACAAAAATGGAATGGTACAAACTTGGTATTAATTTTAATGAGATAACAACTTGGCTAAATTATAAAAAATAGTATAGTACCTGGGATTGCAAAACATGAAATGAAAGGCATCTTACCTTCTGCAGAACTTTTGCATTAACAGAAGTTTAAGAATATACAATGCAATTGTATTCAACTTTTTCATTAACAGAGATTAAGAATATACAATGCAATTGTGTTCAAAGCAAGAAACCTAATAACTGTCATTTCACTTTTTTTCAAAATCTGTCTAGGTGCTGGATGTGACCCTTCAGTTCCATTATTACAGAGGGGAGTAAACTGTACATATATAAACGAGCTTAGCATTGTCTTCACCCCACAAACCTGGGCAACAGATAATGCCTGCAAAGGTCCTGCCATTGTAATGTCAACGTCAGAGGAATCAATGAGAGAAACTGGGGCCTATCACAGAGGCAAACTCTTTTAACCATATGGATAATACATTTGGACACATGGCTGTGGAATTGGCAAGTTGATTTGATGCTTCAAAGATTAGGCTGGAATTGGCAGGAAAGAAACAAAGTGGAGTAACCGTTGCGTAACATAGTGAAGGAAAAAATACATAATAAATAAATCAGTGCATAGGCCATGTGTGAACGTGACTGAGATGGACTGGAAGATGAGCCACGTTTTTATAGGGTCTTTAGGGATCAGTAACAGTAGCATACTTGTATTAATATTAAAAGCCCCAAATTTGTATTTGGTGATAACATATACAAACTGTAATCTTTTGGTCAGTAACAATGGTACTCTAAGTCTAGTTTGAGTATTTATAGAATTTAGAGATAAAATTTTGAAGTATTAGGTTAAACTCTAGTGAAAGTGAAAGTCGCACAGTCATGTCTGACTCTTTGCTATCCCATGGACTGCAGCCTGTCTGGTTCCTCTGTCCATGGAATTCTCCAGGCAAGAGTACTGGAGTGGGTTGCCATTTCCTTCTCCAGGGGATTTTCCCCACTGGGAATTGAACCCAGGTCTCCTGCATTGCAGGCAGATTCTTTACCAACTGAGCCACTAGGGAAGCCCATGAAATTGTTAATATTTGACTACTGACAAGCAAAGTAAGAGCTAGTCCCTGGTGGCTTAGACGGTAAAGAATGCAGGAGACCCGGGTTTGATCCCTGGGTCTGGAAGATCCCCTGGAAAAGGGAATGGCAACCCACTCCAGTATTCTTGCCTGGAGAAGCCCATGGACAGAGAAGCCTGGTAGGCTATAGTCCATGGGGTTGCAAAGAGTCAGACATGACTAACACACACACATTTATGTGCAAGAAAATGGCAGTTTCATGTGGTTTAACCGAATAGACAGGAAAGCATTACAAAACAAAGATGACTATAGTCACATAATTAGTCTTGGTGAAGAGAGAGCTATGGGGCTTTACTGGTGGTCCAGTGGTTGGGAATCCTTCTGCCAGTGCAGAGGACACGAGTTTGATCCTTGGGTTGGGAGGATCCCACATACCGTGGGGCACCTGAGCTCGTGCACCACAGTGACTGAGCTGGAGCTCTAGAGCCCACGTGCTACAACCACTGAAGCCTGTGCTCCTAGAGCCTGTTCTCCGCAAGAAGGGAAGCCATCATAACAGGAAGCCAGTGCACTGCGACTAGATGGCAGCCCCCACTCGCCACAACTAGAGAAAGCCGTGTATAGCAACAAAGACCCAGTGCAGCCAAAAAAATGAGCTAAACATTTACTAAACAAATGACAGCCCTCTCCACTGGGGACATTAGATGAAAAGCTGGGTTTAGCCTTTAAGAGAAAGGCCACACATTTATATGAAGGACCATATCTCAGAGTGAAAGGCATTATATATTTGCAATAGATTACTTTTCTTAGAGGCTTTAAACATAGCTAAATATTTTTGTATGGTACTGGAATATTTTAGATTCAAAGTGAAAGTCGCTCAGTTGTGTTGGACTCTGGACTTGTAGCCCACCAGGCTCCTCTGTCCATGGAATTCTCCAGGCAAGAATACTGGAGTGGGTTGCCATTCCCTTTTCCAGAGGCTCTTCGAAATCCAGGGATTGAACTTGGTTCTTCTGCATTGCAGGCAGATTCTTTATTGTCTGAGCCACCAGGGAAATTGGGTGGCAAAAACTTCCCCTCTGTTCCACCAAATTGTTCTTGTCACCAAAGGTTTGCACCATGCACAGGTTTCCATTGGTGGCAATGAAACCTTGCCTTGGTTGAATGAAACCTTACATTGGTTCTTCACAGAATCTCAACAAAAAACCATTTAGGTAAGGGGCTGACTAGACCCTAAAGAAGGATCACAAAGAGAAACTGTTGAGTTTACACCAGGGTTTCTCCTCTTTGGCATAGTTCAGTTCAGTTCAGTTCAGTTGCTTAGTCGTGTCCAACTTGTGACCTCATGAACCACAGCACACCAGGCCTCCCTGCCCATCATCAACTCCCGGAGTCTACCCAAACCCATGTCCATTGAGTCGGTGATGCCATCCAACCATCTTATCCTCTGTCATCCCCTTCTCCTCCTGCCCTTAATCTTTCCCAGCATCAGGCTCTTTTCACATGAGTCAGCTCTTTGCATCAGGTGGCCAAAGTATTAGAGTTTCAGCTTCAACATCAGTCCTTCCAATGAACACCCAGGACTGATCTCCTTTAGGATGGACTAAACTGGCAGATAATTTTTGATGTGGGGGGCTGTCTTGTGCATTGTAAACTATTTAGCAGCCTTGCCCCACTAGATGCCTCTAACTGTGACAAGAAGATGTATATGCTGGGGAGCAGACTCACGACTGGCTGTAAACCAGTCTTTAATGCCATCCTTATCTCAGCTCTCTATTTTGTGGAATTTTCTCTGACATGTCAAAGGGCCAGTGTACTGACTGTGTGCAGGGAAAGAGCAGAGAGCACCCCCCCTCCAATGCTTAAACAGGATGAGTGTCTGCAGGCCAGCTGGTCTTCCTCCATGAGGTGAAGGTGGTGAGAGGACATCACCGAAATTCTCCAAGCCAGTTGGCATCCTACAATTTTGAGCTAATGAAGCCTTCTATTTGGATTTTGAAAACGGTTCCAAAAATTTTGGCTAAATGTCTTGTTTTGAATTTGAATGAATTTTTAATATGAATCCTTCCTGTAGAAAACTCAACTCTTCATCACTGGGGTGGTTGTTACAAATATTTTAAGAAGTAAACCAGAGGACAGGGGCACAAACCTGGGAACAAAGTAGATTCACTTTTTATTTCCTTCCTTTTTAAAAAACTAAATTTGCTGTAATTTTAAATATAGTGCTCATGATAAATATAATGCATGTGTATAATACTGGTATTTAAAAACATGATTAATAACAATTTGTAAGTTAACTTACAACACTTTTCGTCTATGTAAAACCTAGTAGAATTTTACAACTGGACTTAATTTTGGGAAGGCACATAAGGTGACCTACAGTACGTTCAAATAATGCAATAATTCCCATGCTTGTTTCTTCCCTGGAAATGTCTGGATATTTTCATTTGTTTATATTTTAATGGATTCCTTTTTTCCTCCTCTGCCAAGAAGGATGCTATTTCTTTCTTTACACCAAGAAAGTAGACCCTGTCCCCATTTTTTCCATGACTCTGTTCTCTCTCCTTTCTATCCCAAGATCGTGTACTACATGTAATTAATTAGGATCTTGTTCATGCAATTCACCAAAGGACAAAATTTCTTTCATTCTTTGTAAATTTGTTCAAAACCCAGTATCTATTGGAAATTCTCTTCAGTTAATTAAAGGAATCTACATATGAATGGTTTTGTGAGGACTTCCCTGGTGGCTCAGACAGTAAAGCGTCTGTCTACGATGCGGGAGACCCAGGTTCGATGCCTGGGTTGGGAAGATCCCTTGGAGAAGGAAATGGCAATCCACTCCAGTACTATTGCCTGGAAAATCCCATGGACAGAGGAGCCTGGTAGGCTACAATCCATGGGGTCGCAAAGAGTCGAACACGACTGAGTGACTTCGTTCACGTTCACATATGAATGGGAAACATTTTGGTGATCTTCCCTTCTTTGCATCTACCTTCCACTCCAAACAAAAAAAATCACTCTTTTGCACCAAATGCAAACATATATATACTTCCCTGCTCTGTTTCACTTCCCCTTATCTAAGATGGTTAACCCAATATATCAAAAGAGTTAAAAAGTATAATTTGGAAACCATTAAAAGTGCATTTTCTCCTTGCTTATTTCTATTTCAAATACATTGTTTTAAGGCATATGTGATACTAGTATATGTTATGTTAGCCCTCATAATCTCTTAAAATACATGTTACTTACCTGTGACATTTCAGATATATATAATTCAATTGAGATATACTCAACTAGAAACTACTGCAATAGTAATAATTTCTTATAAAAGTTTATAATTGATGGAGAAGTTAAGAGTGATTAAAATGCTGCATGTCAGGTAAAAGGAAATAATCCTAAATGTGCAAGCAAGTAGTGTATCAGAGAAAAGTTTAGATTTGGGGCTACAGAAAACACATTCATCGTCTTGGATTAATTTATGATAATTATTCTAAGCATGAGAAGAATATCAGTAAGAAAAATGTGTAAATGTGTAAGATTTTGCAACCAACTTTTCATATATATATATGTGAAAATTTCATGTGTATAGATATCCATTTTACAACAAGAGTAATCCACTCTGTTACTAAAATCTAGTTCTTATTATTCAGCTTCTTCTTTGTGTACATTTTGAAAAGTCATTTCTGGGTCTTATCATTCTTCCCTGGAGACCTTGCCTTTGGCAATTACAACACAGCAGAAAAAATCCTGAACACATGCTCCATACCTTTTCCAAATAAGAATTATCTACCTCTGTCTATTGTTAACCTCTTAGGCAGGGATGATAGATATAAATTTAAATTCAAGATTTTCAGGCTAAATTTTGTTTTATAAAGCCTTATCTTTTAGCTTACTCATATGGAAATGCTCAGCCATGAACCTAGAAGATGTTATTTTGTAAATCGACAAGGATTTAGGTGCAGCTCAAGTAACAGTTCTTCTAGTGGTAGGATAAATCGTATCTTCATCACTTTATTGTGTTTATATTTATCATTTTATTGTATAGCTCTGAGATATACAATATAAATGAGAAGGCTCTGGGTAGTAGTATGATTTTGATGTGATTTTTGCTAGAGTGGCAAGTTCAGAAGTCATAATTACTTTTCTATTTGGTTTCTTCATATTCAAATAGATATTTATTTGACATTTGAGTTATTATTAGGAGAAGTTAAGAAAATCAATAGATTAGAGAAGTTAAGGAAAGAAGAGAAAAGTGGTTTCCTTCCTATCTTAACTTTCTAGATAGGCTACTTGAGAAAATACTTTTGACAGATGTATAAACACATGTATACCTGTGGTGGATTCATTTTGATATTTGGCAAAACTAATACAATTATGTAAAGTTTAAAAATAAAATAAAATTAAAAAAAAAAAGAGTGAAAATTAAATAAAAATGGAACTGAATCTTGAATTTAATTATACATGTAATCCACACTTCCTACTCGGTAGTTTATTGATTATCAAATTTGGAAAAGAATAAAGCACCTAAAATTTTCTAGTTGTATAAAGTTCTCATTGTAAACATAAAATGTCATTGTATCCTACTTAGAAGGGAAAAAAAAGACCAGAAAGAAACTTTAAGTCAAGCTTATGTTACAGGTTATTATTTTAAACTTCTTATGGCATTTATTTTACTTGCTGCTAGTCTAAAACCTAACATTTTTCAATGTTTAAGTCAGTGCTAGCAAAATATATTAGAAGACTACTTTCTCAAATAAAAGAAATAAAATGTAATTAGTATCATAATTTATCTATTGGATGAGATTTTCTTCACTTATATTTTAAAAGCAAAGTACACTAAATACTGATTAGTAATGTAGAATCTTTGTGGAAAAAATAATATGAACAAAGACCACCTGTGAATCATTAAATTTCAAGAAAATTTAGTAAACATAAGTAAATGTAAGGCTATGGGAGCTTACCAGCAAGTAAGAGTGATGAAATATTTGATTTCCAAATCCAACTTTTAAAATCTAAGATGTTTTAAATTAATTGGTAACAAATGTCAGAAAGACCTTTTTCACTAGCCAACTTTCATTCCTTAAACCTAATTTTTAATCAAAACCTCCTATAAATTTACAAAAGTTTGAAATTTCCTTTAAAATAATCCACATACTCAAGAAGTTTGTCACATTAACTACTTGATTACTAATGGCAACGGCAGGCTGTACCCATCCTGATGATGATCAACTTGGTCTTTTGGTACAGTGAAGACAGTGCAAAGGATGGGTGACCCAAGTTCTTTCTTGTATGAGCAAAGTTAAAGTTTCACAGCACTCTCTTCTGTGTTTCCATTGAGTGTTTTCACACACCAAGTCTCCCTTCATATGTGATACTATGATTATCTGCTTAAACTTATCTCAACCTTCCACTGGACTCTGAGTGTAACTTCAGAATAGAGATGGTACCCTATTTAGTTGAGAATCCCAAGTGCTTAGCTCTATGTGTGGTTATAAAGTAAAAATTCAATAAAATGATGAATGAATGAAATAAGCAAAGGAAGTTCAACTATAGAGTCAGCCAAGCTATAGCTTGGCTGCATTATTTTTTTCAATTAATTAATTGAAAGGATCATTTATAGACTCAGATTACTACTAATAGGTACATAGCATATTTGTAGGCAGTGGTACTGGGGATAAGCAAGAAAGATGGAAAAATTATATTTTAAAAGTCAACAGCTGCAAATCTTCTAGATAGATGTTTAATCACCAGAAAGCATCATATTAAATGATACATGAGTTTTCTTTAGCCCTAACAAGACTTCAGAACAAGCCCTTACACAGAGTTATTTAATATTGATTTGGTAGGTTCTATAATCTGATATATAAAGTTAGTGTAATATGAAAAAATCTGGGGATAAATTGTCATTAATGCTTGTATTATGCTAATAAAATATACAACTTTTAAAACATGTTTTGCTATAAAAGCTTAACACCTAATTGCACTACTTTGATTTGCAGGAAATGAAAAAAGGAGTAAGTTGGTGGCTGGTATTCACCATTCTCATATGTGTACCAAATGCTGTTAGACTTTGCATTTCTGAGGCTTCCCATGAGTTTGCCAGGTACTAGGAAGATGCGTGATAGGAAAGATAATGGCCCCAAAGGAAGATATAGACATAGATGCATTATAATGCAGCTCCTTCTCCAGGATTCATTTAGCACACTTGTGTGAAAAGTTCTGATACCAAGCTCCATTTTTAAGAATCACCATCTCAAGATTCTGTACTTTACAGCCAACATATTCTTTGGTACACATTTTAGACTTTTTTAGACATGAGTGATCATACTAAATGTTTCCTAAGAAATAGTGAAATTTGCATCAAATCATGTGGATCCAACTGAGCACATATTGTTGGTATGACTGTACCTCGTTCTCCCTTTGGACATTTCTTCCTTTGCACTGTACACTTCCTTGCCTCACTGGTGGGGGGACACAGGTTACCCTTTGCTGATGGATGCTGTATTATTTCTCGGACCCGTGTTTCAGTTCCTCTTTTGAAGCCGCATGTTTTTCCTTTCTTTGTGCATGGACTCCAAGGGCTCCATTCACTGGCCTCACAGTGCACTGAAACAGAACACCAGAAACAGCCTCAGTTCACTCACACACAGTTTCACAATTGTTAAATAAACAAAAAGACTTGCTTCCATCAGTACTTGCCCAAATTCTGAGCAGAAATCCTGCAGGATGAAACTGGGCAAGATGACTTAAGAAATAGGGAAAGGCAGGAATAGAATGTTTTCCCCTTTTTAATCCTTATATTATCAGGTAAACTCATTCTTGCATTGGGCTTACTTTTCACTGTAGATTTTAACTCAGGCATTAATGTAATTACTCATGAGTAACCAATGCTTTATAATTTCTAGAGCACTGCTACAATTTATGTATTTGTTTATGGCTATGCTGGGAAGAATTAATGCTTTTGAACTGTGGTGTTGGAGAAGACTCTTGAAATTCCCTTGGACTGCAAGGAGATCCAACCAGTCCATTCTGAAGGAGATCAGCCCTGGGATTTCTTTGGAAGGAATGATGCTAAAGCTGAAACTCCAGTACTTTGGCTACCTCATGTGAAGAGTTGACTCATTGGAAAAGACTCTGATGCTGGGAGGGATTGGGGGCAGGAGGAGAAGGGGACGACAGAGGATGAGATGGCTGGATGGCATCACTGACAAGAAGGATGTGAGTCTGGGTGAACTTCGGGAGTTGGTGAGGGACAGGGAGGCCTGGCGTGCTGCGATTCATGGGGTCGCAAAGAGTCGGACACAACTGAGCGACTGAACTGAACTGAACTGATGCTGGGTCTTCGTTGATGCTTGGGGGCTTTCTCTTTTGTCTCGGCAAGCTGGAGCTACTGTAGTTGTGGAGCATGGGCTCTAAGGGCACACAGGCTTCAGTAGTTGTGGCATGAGGACTCAGTAATTGCAGCTCCCGGCTCTAGGATACAGGCTCAATAGTTGTGACACGTGGGTTTAGTTGTTCCATGGTACGTGGGATCTTCCTGAATCAGGGATCAAACCTGCATCTCCTGCATTGGCAGGAAGATTCTTTACCACTGAGCAACCAGGGAAGCCCTGCTACAACTATTGATTGATCCTGACCAGATGATTACTGCAGCCAAGAAATTAAAAGATGCTTGCTCCTTGAAAGAAAAGCCATGATCAACCTAGAAAGCATATTAAAAAGCAGGGACATTACTTTGCCAACAAAGGTCTGTCTAGTCAAAGCTATGGTTTTTTTTAGTAGTCATGTATGGATGTGAGAGTTGGACTATAAAGAAAGCTGAGCACCAAAGAATTGATGTTTTTGAACTGTGGTGTTGGAGAAAACTCTTGAGAGTCCCTTGGACTGCAAGGAGATCAAACCAGTCAATCCTAAAGGAAATCAACCCTGAATATTCATTGGAAGGACTGATGCTGAAGCTGAAACTCCAATACTTTGGCCACCTGATGAGAAGAACTGACCTCTTGGAAAAGACCCTGATGCTGGGAAAGATTGAAGGCAGGAGGATAAGGGGATGACAGAGGATTAGATGGTTGGATGGCATCACCGACTTGATGAACATGAGTTAGAGCAAGCTCCGGGAGTTGGTGATGGACAGGGAAGCCTGGCGTGCTGCAGTCCATAGGGTTGCAGAGTCAGACACGACTGAGCAACTGAACTGAACTGACTGACCATAGCTTGCTAGGTTAGTCATTCTCAAGAATTGATTCTCATAGTTCATTGTGCAACAGGATCACCTTCAGTGAGGGCTTGCTAAAACAAACAATGTTGGACCTGTCCCAACCCTGAGTTTCTGATTCAGTTGTCTTGTGTGGGGCCTGAGAATTTGCATTTTTATGATACAGGTGATACAGATTTGCAGGTACTGAGAACACACTTTGAGAACTTCTGTACGAGACAATGGTTAAGCAAAAGATGAATCCAGGTCTTTGGCCTACAACTCACTGCCTTTGCTACAGTGCTACAATACTGTAATATTGCCAATTATTAATTAGTATAGATCAGGCATAGCAGTGTCTATTTTAAGTGAATTCCAGGTCAATTTCAGCTGATAAACTGCTTCTAGAATTCACTTGACTGGCTTGTTTCTCGGATGAATTGATATCCTTTTTCTAAAGCTTCTTTGGTAGAATTTTTTCCCTTTTTCTGTATGTTTCAATCTTTTCAGTCTTGGCTTTCCAAGGTCTTTCCTATAACAGATTTTTGCACTTATAAAAATACGTACCTGCAAGGTGATATTCTTATATTTATGTTCATAAAACTTCCTGACTTACAACAACTGAAATGACTTGCAACAGTAACCCTTTCAGATGATAGAAGACTCTCTTTCTACAAAAACAAATTCCCAGTAACCTTTTTTGCTAGCTTCTGATGTAAAGAATCCTTATTTCAGAGCAGAATACTATTTTTCGTACAATCTCAAGAAAGATAACTTAAATGTTTTAGAAATTTAAAACCATTCATAATACATTTTTTTTCACATGCTTTTTTCAGTTACTTTCAGATATCTGAGTGCAACACAGAGTTGAGTGGAAATGGATGTGAGTTTAAGTTTCTATGAACTTAAATGAACTTTATTGAGCCACTTTCAAAAGAGTCTTCACGCTCAGCTATACTGTTATAATATTGGCTAAAGAATAGAGCAACCAAATCACCTAATGATGTCATAATCTCTTGCCAGTTAAGGTCATATCTCTGATCCCAATATTAGTCATTAAAACATAGGGGAGCTTTAGTACACACCAATAAAAATACCTTCAAGAAAGTAAATGGAAAAAATAAATCCAGTTTGTGAGCTGTAACTTTGTCCAGTATTCATTTAATGCCAGAACTATGAGTACTAAATTAGAAAAAAAATTATATGATGTGGAAATGACCCAAACTTTAGTGCTTTTTTATAAGAGCAAAGATGCTCTAGGAAAAAGCATATCTAGACTTCAGAGAAACAGATTTTAAAAATTACAACATAGGTAGCTTCAGTCAGATGATGAATGGTTCTAAAAATGAAATTTTACTGACAGCCTTATATTATTTCATTGAAGAAGGAGGAGGAAAAATATTCAAAACTAATGAGTTCAGACAATAAAGGGCTCTAATACAATAAGATAGTTAAAAAATATTGAGAGAATAAGAAATGAGCCTTTAATGTTTGTGTGCAGAAAGATTTTTGGAAAAAATGGCAACTTTGTTGAACATGTAAAGACAACAAAAAGGGTGATTTAAGTAATATTCAGATCATTAAATGAACAGTGTAGGTCTGGGGCACTATTTGGTTAAGAGGTAATTAAGGAAAAAAGCAGGACTGCTCAACTCTGCCTTTCTTCTATATTCTGCATTAAGAATAATCTTAACATTGGAAACGTTTAACTGTTCACTAATGAAACAAGTGTCTCAAAAATGTAATGAGCTCCTTGTCCCCGGAAGTGGTCATGGTGTGGTTGATCATCAGCCTGGAATGCTGTAAAAGGGATTCTTGAAATGGAGAAAAGTTCAACCCGAATGTTTCACTAGTAGTGGTCTTACAACATTATTCACTTCTCATTCTTGTTGTCTGACTGCATAGCTCCAGAAGGAATGTAGCAAGGCCATTTACTTCACTACTCACTGTTTGAAGCTAGGTACTTTCCTTCTATGACTACTTGAACACCAGCTCTCTAAGAAGAGCAATGACAATGGCAGAATGACAGTGCAGAAAAGAGGCAAATATTTGGAGCACAAAGTGTAAGTAATAGGTCTACTAAAAGATTGGGCACATCTGACATTTTTGCTTAATTCGACCTGCAAACCATGAGAAGTGGATATGTTATGATGTGAGTCTTTCCCCCTAGCTCTGTATGAGGGTAGTGTTTTCTCAGTTTATGACAGGCTCTCTCAATTTAAAATCTGGGTAAGATACAAGTCATATGGTCTAGATTCTAGCAAAGGGAGAGACATAGCCTTCAACCTCTGTCCTAGAGAGCTAGAGTCGAGGTACTAATTATAGCACTGACAGTAACTCACATTGTGTCCTTGGGATCACTGTTTCAGCTCACTGGGTTCTAGTCTTCAGATTTGTTAAAGGAACAGCTTTAACAGTTCTTTGTGATCATCAAGCAGGTTATCATTTTTCATGAAATTCTGAGGTAAACTCACGGGCATGGCCAACACACTGCTTGTAGGCCAGATACCATGCAATGGGAGGCATCCCTTAGAGAGCAAGCAACAAAAGCCAGCTGAGAACTAAAGCAGTTGATTTGCCTATTCCTATGTCAGAGGTCAATTCCAGCAGTCCCCAACCTTTTTGGCACCAGGGATCTATTTCACGAAAGACAATTTTCCCATGGACCAGGGGTTAGGGGATGGTTTTGGGATGATTCAAGTGCATTACATTTTTTTTTTTTTGCACTTTATTCCTATTCCTATTACATCAGCGCCACCTCAGATCATCAGGCATTAGATCCCAGAAATTGGGGACCCCTGATTTACACCCATCTATTCAAGGAGCCAGATTCACTAAATGGCTTTTAGATTGCTAACCCCTATTCTAAAATATATACATTTCTTAAATTTAATTGTGTTACCAATCTTTATGTAAATTACTTTGCATAAATTACCAGGAAGCTTTAACAGCTAATCCCACAGTTTCAGATGTTAAATGCTCTCTCTGATAGGAAAGCATTAACACATTTAAGATGAATGGCCTCTGAAGGACTGATGCTATACCTTCTACAACTGATAAGTCTAAACATTCACCCCTTTCCTAGGTAGAGCAACACCACTAACTTTCTACAACTCATTCTGAACTTCTGTCCTTGAATATTCCACAGAACTGTTTCCTATTTTCTCCACAGTTTGGAAGTTATTACCTCTAATCATCAGCCCTCAGGACCTACAGAGAGATGAATGTGAAGTGCTTTCTCATGTACCTTTTACTCTATTTCTAAGTTATTTTTCTGTTTTTATTGCCTAGAGGGAAAAAAATAAAGACTCAACCAAATTGAGCCATGAACTGTTTCAGGAAAGTTGTTTCCCAGATGCTTCTGAAATTATCTTTAAAATTTCATCTATTTGTTTCATTCTTATACAAACTTTGTTTAGAAATAAAAGTCTCATATGGATCTGAAATGGTTAAAGCGCCACTTTAGAGCTATTACTCCAGTATTTTCGATTCTAATGGATCTGTCTGTGGGGACCCCAGGGGTGTCCTGGAGACTATCTCGTACTGAATCAAGGGGACATTTGTGTGCATATGCCAGCATCACTGCAGCATCAAAGGTTCTTGCAGCCCTTGCCCAGGGGATTTTGAGATTTAGTATGCTGTTTCCCCATTTGGTTGAGCATCTGCTCCCCAACTGTTCATCAAACTCGTAGCTGTAGTAGCTGCCCACCATTTAAAAGAGGGAAAATATAGCCTGACAGTGATCCGTTATTTAGACAAACAACTTGTCTGAGGAACCTCCCCTCCAGGAAACTCAGCCTGCAATTAATCAGACCCTGGGACTGTGTCCGTCTGTCAGTTTGAGTAAGTCCAAAATCCTCTTCTTGTCTCTGAATACCTGTGCAAGCAGAGAATTTCAGCAAAGTAGTGTGAGAGAAAAAAGTGTGATTTTTAAAAATATGATTTATCATATCCAGTTCTTTAAATCTTTGATCCATTTACTGAGTATTAATGGGCTGGATCCAGAGAATATGTTTCCTCCTTTTGGAAAATAACTTTGGTCACTGGTTGACATTAGACCTAGATGGAAACTCTTGAGCTAAGGTGGAAATGTAGTTCAAGATTAAATTTGTAACACACACACACACATATATATGGAAGTATGTGTGTGTATACCTATAAATTGCTATAAGTAAAACTTCATTAAATAATGATACAAAATAAGTCTATATCACAATAGTTGAAAGAGTTATTGACAGTTCCTAAGAAATAATGGGGCGCCCACAAGGTGTTAAATTTACTGTAATACATGCTGAGTAAGGCCCATTAAGATGTTATCTTTGTAAAGGAGGGAGTGAGCCTCTAAGAGGAACCCCTCAGGTTCTTGCGAGGCAGGACTCTGAGCGGAGACTGATGTTATCAGCTCTGATGTTTCTCAAATCTCCTAAGTCCTCACCAATACTGACGCACTCCATGGTGTGGTTATTGGCTTCCAACCCTTCTGGGCAATTGTCAAGGCACTTTCCAAGGTGTAAGTAAAATCCACTTTTACACTTTGTGCAGAAATTTTTGTTGAAACAGGTATCACAGTCAGCTTTGCATTCTGAAAACAAAAAAAAAAGAAAAGAGAAATAGACTTCCATTATTGTGAGTTAACTATTTTTTGTGGGTCCAGTTCTGTACGCTTACAACACTGGCACCTGCAACTTGTGTGTTAAACACACAGCCTCAAACTATTTTGCCAAACAGAATTCAAGAGTCCTCCATAATCATTTAGTTGATGCACATCAGTCATTGATTTCAAAATTGTTGTTCTTCTGGCCTTGTGAAAAAATTTTGACAAGAATGTTTATAAGACTGCACGTCTACTTCTACTAAATGATAGTAAAAATGTTTTATTAGAACTTTCATGAAATGTGCTACGATATTGCCTTCGTGCTGCTCTTGAGATTTCTTCGTTCATTCACCAAATATTTGATTGCCCACTGTGTGCCAAGCACCATTCTAGATATACGTTGACAGCAGCAAACAAAAGAGAGATAAGGTCTGTTCTTCATGATGCTTATATTCTAAGACGGGAGATGTGATCAACAATGATAGTTGACCCTTACATGGTGATTACCATGGGTCACACACTGCTACAAGTATTTTACAATATTAAGTCATTTAAACCTTACAACAACCCAGTGAGGAAGCCCCTATTATCTCTTATTTTACAGATAAGGGAACTATAGCTCAAAAAGATTGTGTCATTAACTCAAGACCATGGAACACAGTGGTCTTTGAAACTAGGCAGTCTGTTTCAGACTTATTCCAGAGTGACAAGTGATGTAGAAAAAAATTAAGACAGACCTAAAAGGTAGGAAAAAGATATGCAAAATGACAGGTAAGGGGAAAGTGAAGTGAAGTGAAGTCACTCAGTTGTGCCCAACTCTTTGTGACCCCATGGATAGTAGCCTGCACCAAGCTCCTCCGTCCATGGGATTTTCAAGGCAAGAGTACTGGAGTGGGTTGCCAGTTCCTTCTCCAGGGAATCTTCCCCACCCAGGGATCAAACCCAGGTTTCTCACATTGTAGACAGATGCTTTACCATCTGAGCCACCAGGTAAGGGGAAGAGGTTGATTGTTTTGGATAAGATAGCCATGGAATGCCTCTCTCAGAAGATGACATCTGAGCAGCATCTTAAATGAAGGGAGAGAGCCAGCCAACAAGTGAAGGTGTGGGCAAAGAGCTTTCCAAACTACCAGGCAGGGAGTGTAGAACAGTGATTTCAAAAGCCTTGAAGTGAGGGGATCCTGTAAGCAGGCCGGTGGAGTTTGTGCAAAGTGATCGAGGGGCAGTCACAGGAGGGAATTTGGAGAGAAAAGCAGGGCCACATGCGGTGTATGCTGGAGAAGTGCTGTGTGCTAATTCGTGTTTTGAAAAGTTCCTCAGTCTACAGTGTGGAGAGAAGACTTTCAGGGTCTACATGAGAGGTGATCTGAGAGTTTCCAACATTTAATTCCAACTGATAAGTCAATATTTCAGTTGTTGTAATGGAATCCTTGAAGCAAGAAGAGCTGAATTACTTCTTTCAGTCATTAAATACTTGGATTCCATGATAGCAGTGGGAACCCAGATGGCATTGGTGCTTGCCATATTCTTATACAGGTTCAATGAATAATCACCACATTCTCAGTTTTGTTTTTTACAATGAAACAAAACAAAACAAAACAAAACAAAAAACACCTCTCAAAACTGGAATATTTTTCAGAGTGGTGAGAATTTTCCTGCCCTGAGGGCTAAGTTCAAGTATGGTTTAGTCTAACTGTCAGGTAAAGACTATCATTTACTTAACATTGAATATTAAAAAAATTCTAGAGGCCATTTCATATCTGGAAAGTACCCCCAGTCAGTTCAGTTCAGTCACTCAGTCCTGTCTGACTCTTTGCAACCCTGTGGACTGCAGCACGCCAGGCTTCCCTGTCCATCACCAACTCCCAGAGGTTGCTCAAACTCATGTCCATCGAGTCACTGATGCCATCCCCCAAGGATGAGATAAAAACATAATTTTGTTTAGGCACTTACTTGTACACTTATTTATATCTGGATATCGGGTTCCATAATATCCACTTGGACATGAAGAGAGACACACTCCAATCTGCTTCATGCCAATTCTTTCCAGAACAAAAAATAGTTTGGGCTTACATGACAAACATCCATTGTAATCTGAACATGTTGCACAGCCTCCTTGGCAGCCTTGACTGACGTTAGGATGCACTGGGGGGACAAATGTAGAAAGACAAAAATAACAGTTAAATCATAAATATAGAAGTTCAGTGACGTTCTCTGGGCAGGATACACATGTTCTTTTATTAGCTTGCAATTTGGTGGTAATGGGTGAATGAGTTCAGAATTTTTCCCTCTCTTTTCTGTGATCTGGTGTTTCCCTTGAATAGATACATACATTATTTTTTAGTTTCAAAGTTTTAAAAATGTGAGCATTTGAAAAATAAGAATATACTGCCTCAAAATATTTATAGATAATATAAATTGAATGGAAGTATCCTTACTGAACTAGTGTCCCAGTAGATTGGAGATGAGAATTGTGTGCTCTTTCCTTGAAATCAGTACATATTAGTTTTGCTTTTCATGTATGTGGTGGATGTATCTAATGTCTTCAAATAAGGATGACAACATAGACTGGGACTTAATTGGAGAAGGAACATTACTTTCTAGGATATCTTTTTCAAACTCTGGTGTATTAGAAAACATAATTTTACTCTTTGATTCAAACCAAATTGACTCTGAAGCTCTGTAGCTATTTAGCACCTCACTCCTTGCCAATGCTTTCCTGAATCATTTCTGCTCACATGATATTTCCCAGTTGAAATTTATATAATGGTGCAAATGTGATTTACCTTACCAGTAGTTCCACATGGATCATACGAAGTATTTATAATATTAAATAATATTTATTATAAGTTGTGTTCAATATTTGATCTGTTAGGAGAGAAGTCATAGTTTTTGTGCCCTCATCTTTCATTTACTTAAGTGAAATCTACATTTGGTGAGGACATGACCAGTCCATCCTAAGGATTGCTACTACACATGTTCCTGAGAATTCCAAGATTTCTGAGAATCACCAACATACGTGGTGAGACTATTCATTAGCAAGTCTGAACAAATATAAGCAAACATTTGGAAGATTCATGTTTACTTGAGATCTTCATAACTTTAAACATTTTTAAAATGACTATTAACTAGTTATAGACACTGTCTGTGAGCAGAGGGAATTTGCTGACTGAGGGGCATCTTTCATGTAGCTAGTGTTTGGGATGATTTTTTCTTCTAATGTATTCTCTATTCAAATACAATATTAACATCTTTATTGTCCCTTTAGGAGTGCAGAAGGGAATCATCCTGACCCTAAGAGAAGTAGGGCTGATGCACAAGAGTGCAAAGGCATCCTTGTGTCTCTCTCTCTTCTGTTGGTGGGGGGAGGGACCTCCAATTATTAAGTCTGTCTTCACAGTGATGTTTGATTACTGCAAAGTCCTTTACTGCAAAAACAAGTCCCATCAGGCTTAGTTAGAAGGAGTACACATAAACCCAATCAGCCTTACCACGGAGGCGCACGGGTTAGCTGCTGAGAGGTCATTCAGTTGACCAGCATCCTCTGCCTAGAGGAAACCATCCCTGAATCAGCCACAGGAACCACAAGCAGCTCATTCTCATTCCAAGACATTTTGTAAATAAACTGAGGAAATGTGTGGGGGAAGGGAAGTCTGCTTTTCCTGTACATGCTCCTCCATGGGGTGGGGCGGACATATAAAGTGGCACAGGAGGTTTAGACATTACAGGACCTGGGGGACTTGTAAGCGAATACTGCCTTCCAAGGAACAGAGTCATTTTTCATGCCAGTAACTCCAGTATTGGAGACTTACAGAAAATGTGTACATATTTTAATCAGGGAAAGACCCTAAAAAAGAAAGGGGGTGAAAACTCCATGCATTTGGAATCAAACTGATCCATTTCAAAAAGTGATAGTTGTAGGTCAAAACCTGTAAAACTTTTCATAAAAATCATCCATGGGAAAATAGACCTCAGTTTGAAAGAAAGTCATTCTGAGCTCAGGGAAGCAAGAGACTGAATTTAAATGAAGATGGACTGGATTGGTCCACATCAATGTGTCTCTGTCTCTGAGACACAGTTGCTCGAAGGAACAGAATTGTAAGTTTAAGCCCCTTGAAACTTTTGTCAATTATAAGGTTAAATATATTAGTTAAAAAAATAAACATGATTTACATGTTCTGAGCCTCAAAAATGGATATACCTTGAAATAAATTTTATTTGAAAATTTGGGTTTGAATGTCTGGAAACTTCTGCAAGAGAGACCTCTGTATGCATCCCAGGATTAACAATTTTGCCCCAAATGATGAAATGTGCTAAAGTGATCTCTCTCAACCTCCTCTTTAAAACCTTTACTGATGAAATGTAGCACACTCAACTCACACATGGTACTACAATTACTCTTTTTTCCCCCATATTTTGCTTTTTGAGACAAAAGCTTTTAACAAAATAGCATTCTTTCCCCCAATTTTCTTCCTTCCACTATCACACTGTGTTAATTACTTTGGTGTACCATTTAGGATATTTTCTAGTTGTGAGGTTTAATACCTACAACTTTGATCTGTTTTTTCAAGGTTCTGACAACATAATTTTGAAAAATTAAAGATGTAATTGTTCTAACTGGCAAAGAAAATACCTGTTTGTTTTTAATCAGAGAATTTTGAACATGGGCAGCTACAAATAATGGCAAACTTTATTTATTCAGGAGGGGTTAAGTATTATGCTGTGGGAAGTAAGAAAAAAATCGAGACTACAAAATTCAGATTCTATGATTCTAGATTCTTTTATAGTTAAGAATCATGACATTTTGCTTTCTTGAACCTTGTATAAGGATCACTCAAGTTATGCAGTTGGTATTACACAACTAGATACAAATTTCCCAAACTTCATCTTAAGGGAAGAGTTTTTACTTTTTATATGGAAACCACAGAAAACTTTGGTCTGGATTGACTGTAACAACCCTTCCAGCCTTAAAGTCTTATAATACTAAGAGAGAAAATAGAACTCTACTTGTTGTGCTGTTCATTTTCCCCCCACTCTAGTAATACCTTCATTTTCTATTTCTGAATCATTCCTTTTCAAACAATGTTTTGTATTATTATTTTATACGAGCACTGGAGGGATTGGTGGTGGTGACGTTTCATAGAACATCTCACGTTTTAACTTAATCTTAGAAAATGTATCAAAGTTAGCAGTATGTAAGAGGCCATGGTGGGGCCGGAGGTGGGAACACCATGTTAATTCCCATCAAGGAGACTGGCACAAGTTCCACGCAACTGATGCTGAACTAGTAATGAATGGAAGTAGAAGGCATATCAAGACAATTTTGAAGCACAGGATAGATCTAGATTACAAAACCCCTGGTGGGCTCTCCCAAGGAAATTATTCTGTAGACTTGGAGGACTTAAACCTGGTGAGTGATATAACCACATCTGTATTATTATAGAGGGGAAATTTCCTTGACAGCATGCAGGCATGGACACTAGAAGACTAAAGCAATGATCAAGGTAAAAAGACAGATGAAAGCTTCAAATACAGCAGAAGTAGTGTAATGTGGTGAGGGAGGGATTCATATTCCAAGGATACTTGGGAGGCGGCATCAATCAAATATGTTGACCAAGAGAATGTGGACTGAGTACGTAAAATAACTTGTGTTTTGCATTTTGGCCAGTAAACAGAATGGAAAGGGACTGCTAAATAAAAGCCTGAAGTTGGAGGGAAGAGCAAGGTACATAGAATAAGAAGGTCTACAAATATAAACATGGTTGGGGTCCTTGATTTTGCAGATTTTGTGAAATATCCAAAAAGCGATGCTTAGTAGATGGAGCTTAATGTTGCAATGGTTCCTAGATATGAATGTGGGAGTCATTTAATTAGAGAAGACATCTTGAAAGGGGGAGATGGCCAAAGAGGCCAAAACAAGGAATAGTAGTCCAAATAAGGAAGAGAAAAAGATGTATAATCAGTTAATTTTAGTAATAGGGATTCCCTGGTGGCTCAGTGGAAAAGAATCTGCCTGTCAATACAGGAGATGTGGATTCAATCCCTGGGTCAGGAAGATCCCCTGGAGGAAGAAATGGAAACCCACTTCATTATTCTTGCCTGGGAAATCCCATGGACAGATGAGCCTGGTGGGCTACAGTCCATGGGATTGCAAAGAGTTGGACACAACTTAGCTACTAAACAACAATTTCAGTAATACTTTGTATTTCTATATCACTTTTGCTTTCAAAGCATGCATCTCAGAAGGCTAAATTAGCCACAGAGGGACTCCCTAGCTGGTCCAGTGGTTAAGAATCTGCCTTCCAAAGCAAGGGACTTGAGTTTGATCACTGGTAGAGGAACTAAGATCCCACACTGCAACTACTGAGCCCATACACCATAACTAGAGAAGCCTGGACACTGCAACAAAGACTCAGTGCAATCAGTAAATAAACAAATAATATAAGCATGGACATTACTGTCAGTAAGGACAGAAGTTATCACAATTACTTCTTTTGGAACCCCAGACTAGGACTCAGTGAAATGCTACTTGACAAATAGTGAGTTTAGATCCAAGAGTAGAACTTAGACCTTTGATACTTGAAACCAATCTATTTAGGACTTCCCAGGTGGCACAGTGCTGAAGAATCCACTTGCTAATGCAGGAGACAAGAGACGTGGGTTCGATCCCTAGGTTGGGAAGATCCCCTGGAGATGTGAAATGGTAACCCACTCTAGTATTTTTGCCTGGGAAATCCCATGCACAGAGGAGCCTGTGGGCTACAATCCATGTGGTTGCAAAAGAGTTGGACATGACTTAGAGACTAAACAACAGCAAACCAACCTATTTACATATAAGTAAACTTTAGATGTGTAATGTGGATAAATATAAAGTGAAAAATGGGCAGAATTCATAGAAACTCTAAATTGGGACTTTCTGGTTATGATGCACCAAATACATGGAGAAATTTGTATGACTTTTCCTAAAACTGGGAAAGAAGAAAGTATCTTTTCTTAACTTGTATATGAAAGTTAATATGAAGAATATATCTTAATGCATAACAGACCAATTTTCAGTGTCTGAACTGTCGACACTATCTGTGTAAGTGACTTCAATTTCTCTAGCTATTAAACAAACCTTCCTACTGTTTCTCTGTTTGATAAACTTACGATGCATAACCGATGCAACCATTCCTAAATGCTCTTGTCATGAGAGCCAATTCAACTTTTTAAATAAAATATCTAGAACTTGGAGTTTTAAATGGTACTGTGCATTTGAAAAATACACAATCTTTATATTAGTGTTTATGATATACAAAACCAACTACAACATTGGAATCTAAGTTTGTTTCTTTAACCATTTAAGTGTAAGTCAACGATTTTCCCAACTTTGTGTGTTCATGCTAAGTAGCGTTAGTTGTGCCCAACTTTTCGTGACCCTATGGACTGTAGCCCACCAGCCTCCTCTGTCCACGGGCTTCTCCAGGCAAGAATACTGGAATGAGTTGCCATGCCTTCCTCCAGGGGATCTTCCCAACCCAGGGATCCAAACCTGTGTCTCCTGCAACTCCTGCATTGCAGGTGGATTACTTACTGCTGAGCCACCATGGAAACTGTTGCCTTACTTTAATTCCCTTCTAAAGCCCAAATGCAATACTAATCTGACTGTTATGCAGAAGGAATCTACTGTAATTGTTATGCAGAAGGAATCCATTATTGTTGTTGCTCATGTTCAGTTACTCAGTCCTGTCTGACTTTGCAAGCCCATGGACTGCAGCATGCCAGGTTTTCCTGTCCTTCACCATCTCCCAGAGCTTGCTCAAACTCAAGTTCATTGAGTTGGTCATGTCATCCAATCATCTGGTCCTCTGTCATCCCCTTCTCCTCCTCCCTTCAATCTTTTGCAGCATCAGGGTCTTTTCCAATGAGTAGGCTTTTTGTATAAGGTGGCCAAAGTATTAGAGCTTCAGCATTAGTCCTTCCAATGAATATTCAGAGTTGATTTCCTTTAGGATGGACTGGTTGGATCTCCTTTCAGTCCAAGGGACTCTCAAGAGTCTTCTCCAACACCACAGTTCAAAAGCATCAATTCTTCAGTGCTCAGCCTTCTTTATGGTCCAACTCTCACATCCATACATGATTACTGGAAAAACCATACCTTTGACTAGACAGACTGTTGCTGGTAAAGTAATGTCTCTGTTTTTTAATATGCTGTCAAGGTTTGTCATAGCTTTTCCTCCAAGGAGCAAGCATCTGAATTTCATGGTTGCAGTCACCATCCATAGTGATTTTGGAGCCCAAGAAAACAGTCTTTCACTGTTTTCATTTTTTGCCCTCTATATGCCATGAAGGCTCCAAAATCACTGCAGATGATGACTACAGCCATGAAATTAAAAGATGTTTACTCCTTGGAGGAAAAGTTATGACCAACCTAGACAGCATATTGAAAAGCAGAGACATTACTTTGTCAACAAAGGTCCATCTAGTCAAGGCTATGGTTTTTCCAGTAGTCATGTGTGGATGTGAGAGTTGGACTATAAAGAAAGCTGAGCACCGAACAATTGATGTTTTTGAACTGTGGTGTTGGAGAAGACTCTTGGGAGTCCCTTGGACTACAAGGAGATCCAACCAGTCCTAAAGGAACTCAGTCCTGAATATTCATTGGAAGGACTGATGTTGAAGTTGAAACTCCAAAACTTTGGCCACTTGATGATAAGAGCTGACTCATTTGAAAACACCCTGATGCTGGGAATGATTGAAGGTGGGAAGAGAAGGGGACAACAGAGGATGAGATGGTTGGATGGCATCACCGACTCAATGGACATGAGTTTGCGTAAACTCCGGGAGTTGGTGATGGACAGGGAGGCCTGGTGTGCTGCAGTCCATGTGGTCGCAAAGAGTCAGACCTGACTGAGCTACTGATCTGAACTAAACTGATATGCCATGAAATAATGGAACCAGAGGCCATGATCTTCATTTTTTGAATGCTGAGTTTTAAGCCAGCTTTTTCCCTCTCCTTTTTTAACTTCATCAAAAGGCTCTCTAGTTCCTCTTAACTTTCTGCCATAAGGGTGGTGTCTTCTGCATATCTGAGGCTATTGATATTTCTCCCAGCAATCTTGATTCCAGCTTGTGAGTCATCCAGCCCGGCATTTCATATGATGTACTCTGCATATAAGTTAAATAAGCAGAGTGACAATATACAGCCTTGACACACACCTTTCCCAATTTTGAACCAGTCTGTTTTCCATGTTTGGTTCTAACTGTTTTTTCTTGATCTGCATACAGGTTTCTCACGTGGTAGGTAAGTTGGTGTAGTATTTACATCTCTTTAAGAATTTTCTATAGTTTGTTGTGATCCACATAGTCAAATACTTCAGCATAGTCAATGAAGCCAATATTTTTCTGGAATTCTCTTGCTTTTTTATGATCCAACAGATGTTGGCAATTTGATCTCTGGTTTCTCTGCCATTTCTAAATCCAGCTTGTACATCTGGAAGTTCTCAGTTCACATGCTGCTGAAGCTTGGAGAGGGTTGCCTTGCCCTTCTCCAGGGGATCTTCCCAACCCAGGGATTGAACCCACGTGTCCTGCATTGCAGGCAGATTCTTTACCATCTGAGCCACTAAGGAAGCCCAATAATTGATTTTAAATGAACTGCAGCTATGAACATATAGTAAAGAAATCAGATTTTATATCACATACATTTTGAGGATGCTTCATTAATTATGAAATAAATCATTCAAAATAATATAATAAAAGCTTCCCTAGGGGACTTCCCTGGTGGTCTGCTGCTTCAGACTTGGCATTCCCAATGCAGTGGGCATGGGTTTGATCCCCAGTTGGGAAACTAGGATCTGGCACGCTACAGGCTCAGTCTCTCTCTCTCTCTCTCTCTCACACACACACACACAAAGTTCTCTAGGTGCCATTTATTTGAGTTATCAATTCACTTAGAGAAAATGTAGACCTTTTTCCTGCCTAAGTAAGAACAGCACGTTTCTATCATATCTTGAGACTTGATTGTTATAGAATCATTTTTAAGTTTAATGCAATGTTTGGTCATAGAAAAAGATGTTCTGTGGTTCCTCTGGAATGTCTGGCAATATTCACTTTAAGAAAAATCTAATACTAAAAATTTGAATAACTTGGCAGTCTCTTTCAAATTTTATTGATTCAACCCCAGAAAATATTGAGAGCCAATGTTTCTTATTTATTCCTAAGTTAAATCTTTTAGGGCAGAAGTGACTATAGCTAAGATCTCTAGAACCATTTGGGTAACTTGGGACTATTAGGTATAACATCAAAATATCAAAAGTTGCTTGAATAAATATGATTACTTATTGTACATATAGTAACAATACTGGTATACATAAACATTTGTATATATACAATGTATACAATTGTATACATACAATATTTGCATACATACTTGTATACATTCTTAAATAATGATATCTGGATGAACAGAGGTCTAGCATAGTCGTCCATTATTATTTTTGACTAATAATTTGTTGAAAGAGTGACGTTTATATATACACACATATACTCTATTGTTGAAATACTGTGTATCATCTGATGATTTTAATGTTTTTGTATACCAATGTTTTAATCATTAAATGAATTAAAATTTGCCTATGCTATGTAAATATACAAATGTACACGTTTTTGTGTTAGACACATGACACTCACACATCCTATTTGGTCTGTTATTAAATCAATATTACAGACATTAACCGACATGAAGCAGTTAAAACAATCGAGTCTGCCACATCTTTTATCCCAGTGAATCAACTTCTGATACTCTGAAAGTCTGTGCCCAGACCAATGGGTTCACAAAATTCCTAGCAATCTCAGAGAGGAATGTATTCACCAGCTGCTGAATATAGCCCAGTTAGGACTCCACCATTATTATGTGGGAAACATACTGTTTTTAATGGAAACTATTTCTTTGAAAACTTGGAAGATCTTTCTCTTTCTCTTACTGAATAATAATTTCCTGAAGGGAGTCTAATATTTATATTCTATAAATACTTTAAAATAAAACCACAGCAATAAAACAGACCTAACATTAAGTAGCAATTAGCTAGACTTTCCACTAAAATCAAGCCAGCTCAAAATATTAAGAACATGGCTAGCAAGTGATGGCAGACATAGATTTCCCGAAATCTAAGATATGATGAATATTTGGAACTAGATGCCAAGTTGGTGGCCAATGACTGAGCTTTGTCTATCCACAGGCTATAGAATCAGAACTAGAAATAAAAGATGAAAGTGGGTTGCATCGTGTGTATATATGTATATATAGTATTACATGTAATACATATATACTACATAAAATATTACATATAATATTACATGTTATATATACATTATATACACATATGTGTTATTATATATATATACATACATGTATATGCTATTATATACACATGTATATAGTGGAGATCAGTGTTAAGGGTTTTAACAAAATTTTCAGATAACTTGTATGTGCCCCACACTACACATGGTGCAGAAAACATAGGAGCGAATAAGACAGCTGGTTCCCAATCTCATGATGTTAATCAGTTAATAAGCAAGTCAACAAAGAAATTAAATGGTCAAAGATTGTGATGAGTGTTGTGAAGGAAGTAAACAGGTGGATAAAGCAGAAAATAACTCTGGGAATCTACTTTAAATACGGTGGTCAGGAAAGGCCCCTTTAAGAAGTTTACCCTTTAGTTGAGACTGGGAGGATGAGAAGGACTCAGCCAGGAAAACCTGAGGGCCAGCACTCCAGGTGGAGCCTCAGTCAGTACAAAGGCTATGGGAAAGAACAGGGCACAAGGAATAGTCAAGGGGAACCAATGAGGCTGCAGTGCTGTGACTGGTATGAGACAAGGTTAGGAAAGGAGGTTAAAGTTAAAGCCAGATCCTACAGACCCTTAATGACCAAAGTAAATAGCTGGGATTGTCTACCAAGACCCTTTAGACTCTGCATTGCTAAGCAGACATCAGAAGGAAAGGAAAGAACACATTTTTGCCTGACTTAGTCATCCACTTTAATTTTTTGCTAATTTTATAGGTTATAGAACAGAACCAACATCTTGGATTCCACAAACACAGGTTTTCTTATTAAGTTTTATATTAAAGGATAATGTTCTAACTAGACATAACTTAGGAATTTACATTCAGATTCCAATCTCGTGTACATTGTTCTACCTGTACTTTGCTCTTGGGAAGATGTTATTTCATTTTTGTTTCTCCCATCTCTCTCTAGCAGTAACTTTAGTTTTCTTTGGGGTTTTAAATTTTCATTCTACTGTACTGGAGTGTGTGTCGGGGGGAGGGGAGGGGGCCTTGGTAGTGGTGAGGAGAAACAAAAATGTTATGAAATATATAAGATGTCATAAGAACAAACTCTAAAAAAGTAAAGCATTCTGCAATCTTGCATATAATCTTTTTTTTTTTGTATTTTTCTGAATTCTTGCCATTAGTGACATATACTGACACAGTCTAATTTAGAACAACAACATTATCGTTTTCACTTATGATCTAACCTTCCTTTTAGAATCCCACTATTATGTTCTTTTTTCTCCCATTAAATGAATTAAATAACCTAAGGACTAATTCCAAAGTTGATTCTTCAAATGCAGTGAAAACCATATTAGTTTTCATGTGACCTACCAATAGCTGTAGTTGATGCTGAAACTGCAACAAAAAGCATTTGTAGAATCAAAATAGTGGAATTTTTTCCCCTTAATTACAAGCAGAAAATCTATCATAAAGTTAATGCACTCTGCTATGGGTGTAATACATAAGGTACTGAATCAACATCTCCAGCTGTTGGTAAGAGCGGGAGAGCTTCCCCTTCTCCAAGTGGCTATGTTCCCAAGTGGAGGTGAATAGAGGACAAGAAGGCCTGGATGGGGGTAACGGAGACCCAGATTCTGTAGAGAGCCAGGACCTGTTGATGAGTTAGTGGGTGGTAATAGCAGCGTTTTTCATGAGACAGATCCAACAGTGTTCATCCAACAGTGGGAATCATTATGTGCTCTGGTCTGGCTGAACCATTCCTTTTTTTTTTTAGGAGAGAATTAATTAGAAATCAACATAAACAGAAAATGTGATAGTTTAATGGTAATGAATCTGCATGGGTGTGATTCCATAACTACTAAGTTTGCATTCTTGAATGAAACAAACTTCAGTTTGTGTTAAAAACAAACTCCACTTTGTTATATTAGGAATAAACTTGGATCTTCTCACCACATAGCATGCTCAAGTAGCATATCTCATGCTGAAGTCTTAGCATAAGCAAACAGCAGGCGAGGGACTTGTGGTATTTTAACAGGCACAAGAAGATGTGCAAATAGTGGGTATACCATTAAATAAATCCAGCTTTATGTGTGACATCTGAAATCCTGAGCAGAAAAAAAAAAAAAGTGGATTTTTTTTTTCTCTAGGTTCACAAAATTGCTGACAAAACAGAAGGTGCAGACACGCACCTTTGTGAGTAGGATGTGTGTTTGAACTTATGTGCACCACTCACCAGGGCACTGCCTCAGTCAGAAATGTGGCTTCTGCACTTCCTAGAGGAGCACAGGGACTGGGAAGAGGAGAGCTGGTTTGGGACTTTAACAGAGTTCTGACATTTACTAGCTGGAAAACCAGAATGTACCTCTTCAACTAGCTGTTCATTTAAACGATTGAGTTTTCTAAACATCCAGACATGGGGCGAGTTGGTGAACATTCAAAGATGAATAAAACCAATAATCTGTGTCAAAGAGTTCACAGTCTGATTATTTATTTAGATAGACAACGGATGTGTAACCTCTCTGAACCTCAGCTTCCTTACCTGCAACCTGAGAATATCTACCTGATAGACATGGTGGGGGTGGGAGGAGAGAATTAAGTGAGAGCATTTGGAAGCACCTAGCACTGTTACAGGTGTGTGTGCATACGTGCTAAGTTGCTTCAGTCATGTCCGACCCTGTGCAACCCTATGGACTGTGGCCCACCAGGCTCCTCTGTCCATGGGTTTCTCCAGGCAAGAAAACTGGAGTGACTTGCCATTCCCTCCTCCGGGGTATCTTCCCAACCCAGTGGTGGAATCCACGTCTCTTATGTCTCCTACATTGGCAGACAGTTTCTTTACCACGAGTGCCACCTGGGAAGCCCACTCTTATAGGCACTTGTTACAGATCAATAAGTGTTAAGACATTTTGTTTTACCTGAGAAGTACCAACCACATTCTTGTATCATGTCCACTCTTATTCAAGGCAGCTGGGAGCTTTTGGTCAATAATAACTCTTCAAAAGCCTCCAAGCAAGGAGACAGGAGATTTGGGGAACCTTTAAGAGCCAAGGATTCACTAACAGTCATAGAGAGGGGCTACTTTTTCAGGACTGCAGACACAGCTTTTAATGAATATCCAAGATGGTCTTTCACAACATTCTGAGCAAGAAGTCCTCTGGGACTCTAGCAACCCACTGAAGACAAGAACCTGCTTAAACAGATGGAAAGAGGTCAGGCATGCCATGAAAGTGGTACCAGAATGATAACAGAGAACCTGAAGGTTCTAGAGTATGTCCAGACTAATGTCTAGACTAAACTTTGCTATGTGTGAAAACGACCTGGAGTACTTGTTAATAATGCAGGTACATAGGTTTCACTCCAAAACTCTGTGATTTGGGGAATGAAGAGGTGGGCTTAGGTAGCTCCATTTACAACAAGCACTCTAGGTGAATGTGATGCAGATGATACTAATATCATACTCTCAGTATCATATCATGGCCATCCTCCCAACTAGGTACTTATTCAGTGATTACTGGAAATTCTCTGCTAGGCACTGAGAGACAAAGCATGGTCCCTGGCTCAAGAATTCTATAATGCCACAGTAAAATAGTCTGTTTACATTCTGAGGGCTATAAATATATAGTTTAGAAATGAAGTACAGCAGACATTAAAAGGTAGGCGCAATTACTGATGGTTGAGGTATTTCAAGATTGCAGAGAGCAATTAGGAATAGTTATGGGACTTGAGGGAAGAGAATAACTTAGAGAAATGGAAAGGGAAGGAATGTTATGAACAGGAATGTTCATAACAGGAATATAAAAAGAATATTTGGGACAATGGTGAATATAAAGCTGTGAATTTAAAGGGATCTTAGAGCTCTTCCTTCTCTCTTAAATTTCAAATGAGAACACTGACATCCATAAAGTTAACCAGCTTCCAGCTGATAGAATCATAAACCTTTGGAACTTTAGAGGGATTTAGTTCAAACAGCTCTCCCAGAAAAGTCTATTTAATCATGTTTAGTAAAACAAATCTTATGATATCTGGGGGCAAACAATATAATTATTTTATAGCACCCTATCATATTGAACATATTGAAACGTCTCTCCACAGTGAACGTAAATCTGTCTTTCACAAAGTTCATGTGCTTAGTTGCTCAGTAGTGCCCAACTCTTTGTGACTCCATGGACTATAGCCCACCAGGCTCCTCTGTCCATAGGATTTTCCCAGCAAGAATACTGGAGTGGGTTGTCATTCTCTTCTCCAGGGGGGTCTTCCTGAATCAGGGATTGAAGCTGGGTCTCCTGCACTGCAGGCAGATTCTTTACCATCTGAACCACCAGGGAAGCCCTCATTTGACAATACTTCTCAAGTAATCCAACATATCAAATGAACTTAATTAGTTAAATATCTTTCTTCGGGGTGTTTTAGGGGCCCTTTGAAGCATACTACTACGTTGGAGCAAAAGTAATTATGGTTTTGGACCCTGAATTTTAAATCATTATAACTAGGCTCAAACACATTTTTATTAATCCAATAGGAACCATTACAATCAACACATTTTTGCCAATGAGAAATAAGTTTGTTTATTCCTATAGCATAAAAATCCATGCTTTGGGAGTCGATGAACTCTTGGAAAGCATTTTCTGAGTCCTTTTGGTTGTAGAAGCATTTTCCCTGCAAAAAGTTGTCCAGATGCTTGAAGTGGTAGTCAGTTGGCAAGAGGTCAGGTGAATATGGTGGAGGAGGTGAAACTTCGTAGCCCAATTCATTCAACTTTTGAAGCACTAGTTATGTGACATGCAGTCAGCCGTTGCAGAGAATTGGGCCCTTTCTGTTGACCAATGGCAAACTCAGGTGTTGCAGTTTTCAGTGCATCTCACTGATTTGCTGAGCATACTTCTCAGATGTAATGGTATCACTGGGATTCAGAAAGCTGTAGTGGATCAGAGAAGCAGCAGACTAACTAACAGAGACCATGAACTTTTTTGGTGCAAGTTTGGCTTTAAGAAGTGCTTTAGACCTTCTTCTCAGTCCAACCACTGAATTGGTCATCAACAGTTGTCGTATAAAATTCACTTTTTGTCACATGTCACAATCCAATTGAGAAATGGTTCATTGTTGTGTAGAATAAGAGAAGATGACACCTCAAAACAACTATTGTTTTGATTTGTGGTCAGCTCATGAGGCACCCCAGAGAAGGCAATGGCACCCCACTCCAGTACTCTTGCCTGGAAAATTCCATGGATGGAGGAGCCTGGAAGGCTGCAGTTCATGGGGTTGCTGAGGGTTGGACACGACTGAGCGACTTCACTTTCACTTTTCACTTTCATGCATTGGAGAAGGAAATGGCAACCCACTCCAGTGTTCTTGCTTGGAGAATCCCAGGGTCGGGGGAGCCTGGTGGGCTGCCGTTTATGGGGTCTCACAGAGTCGGACACGACTGAAGCGACTTAGCAGCAGCAGCAGCAGCATGAGGCACCCACTTACTGAGCTTTTTCACCTTTCCAGTTTGCTTCAAATGCTAAAGAAATGTAGAATGGTTGATGTTGAGTTCTTTGGCAATTTCTGGTGTAGTTTTAAGAGGATCAGCTTCAATGATCCTCTCAATTGGTCTTTATCAACTTTCAATGGCCGGCCACTGCACTCCTCATCTTCAAGGCTCTAATCTCCTTTGCAAAACTTCTTGACACACCTCTGTATTGTATGTTCAGTAGCAGCTTTTGGGCCAAATGAATTGCTGATGTTGCAAGTTGTCTCTGCTGCTTTATGAATCCATTTTGAACTCAAATAAGAAATCTGCTTGAATTTCTTTGTCTAACATCATTTCCATAGTCCAAAATACTTATAAAATAAATAGCAAGTAATAATTCATTAGCAAAAAACATAAAGCAAGAAATGCACATTAAAATGATGCAGAACATAACCACATTTTAAGAACGTATTCCAATATCAAATGGCAAAGTTCAACAATACAAAACCAAAATTACTTTTGCACCAACCTAATATCATAGACCACACTCAGTATGCTTTCTGTTTTCCTTAAGACAGTTTGTCAGACAATACCTGGTGCCTAGGATGGAAAGATAGTTAAGACCTAGGAGTTTCCAGTATGGCTAGAGATTACAAACTAGGTTAAGCCAGCGTGGTGAATTCTGTGTACAAACCAGGCAGAAAGCAGACACCTAGTTGGCAGACCTTACATTTGAGCTGGATTTTGAGAAATAAGGAGAAACTGGGGGAGGGTGGGGGTTGAATTTAATCATAAATGTAATCTGGATGAACTGTTTATGGGCAAATCTAAGACCATGCTCTAATTTGGTTTTAAGGGAATCCTCTCTGATGGTGAAGAAGAGATGCACTGGAGAAGGGAGACTAAAGTTGAGGGCGTCAGTAGGACGTTCTGGTCTGTACCTGGCATTGTTTTCTGCTCAATTACTACAGCATGAATAAGAAAGCACAGATCTTAAAGTTATTTCCAATGAAGACGGGCAGGACTGACAGCGTTTGATAATCAGTTTTCAATGGGCAAATGAAGGAGTAACACATGTTGAGTTGGGGGTTTCTAACTTGGGAGACCAGGCATAAAACAACATGGTAACTGAGATAAGGGCATTCAGATACCAAGTCAGAAGGACAGGTAGTGAGGGAGGGAGAAAAGTAAGTTAAAATGATTGTTTTTGAGGTCCTGGGGCTTGGACTTGTTTTATTTCTTTTTGTGTATCCCAAAGCCATAGCACAGGACAAGGCATATTAACAGGTTCACAAGATTCCATAAGGAATAATACCCTAACCCCCTTCATTTTATTAAAAAGAAAATTCAAACCCCAAAAAGCAAAAGCTGAGGTTTATGGAGTTTGATGCCTTGACAAGGATCTCCTAGGATTAGTGGCACTCTTCAGGGTTTGTGTTTTTCTTTTTTGGTTTGACTGGAATGTAAAATTTGTGGAGAGAAATAGAGGGGAGAGAAAGTTAAGACTAAACATAGGAAGCAGGCCAAGGAGTTGACCATGACGATAACAAGGATACGTCATGGTTTTGAAAGGTGATGGGACTTTAGGAAAAGTTGTTCTTGGGCTATATGAGTTCAGAACACAAAGCTGGGAATCACAGTGCTTGTGATCCCGCAGTTTAATCACTACACCTGAGCATGTGAGAACTTAGGAATGGAATCTAAGAGTTCTCCAAAACCAAAGAGAGCTAAAATGCTGACACTAAGTGTAATTTCTTACAGGATCGATATCCCATTACATTTTCCAGGGTTTGAGATCATTCCCTGATGTTCATTTCCCTGTGATTAGTCATTGTGGAGACAGGTCTTGGAAAGTTAGTCATTAATATTGCCCAGAGTAGGAGCACAGACACTTGACTGTTATACCTCTGATATTCTATCTTCCTCACTGGATCAAAGAAATGTTCCTGTGGTCCATGACAAGTGGTCACTCTCCATTGAGACTGTAGAGCCAAAATCTTTAGTAACAAAAAGAGATCCAAACTGGTTCATTTTCCATCATGCCCCCAGTAAGCAAGTTACTTTGGATACTGTATCATCAGAAAGCTCTCAGTCAATTTTAATCAGGAAGCTAACTTCAAGGTCCTAATTCATGACCTTATATATAACAAAAGTAAATGATTATAGACAATGAAACAACAAAATGGGAAAGCATTTTATCTTTAATAATTTTATAAATTAATATATTACTATGAATCTTTATTTTTAGTTTCTTTTAGCTTATAAGGACTATTGAGGGAGTCATGGGTTTAGAATTTTATTCTTAGATTTAAAAGCATTTTTGTTCATTCTTTAAAATGGTCCCCCTTTTGGGGTACCCTTTTCCCTCAGAATTTCCCCACACCCCACCTTCCAGGATGAGCTCACGCTTGGGTATTACAATGGGAAAGGACCTTAAAGAACCACCAATTCACCTTATCGACCAGTAAGAACAATCTCATCCATAACAAAGATTTCCCCTAATTTATATGCCTTTGTTGTCAGACTCAAAGAAAATTTTATTAATAGTAGTAATTTCACAGGAAGATAAAAGAGGATTCTGCCAATGCAGGAAAGGCTATAAACTTGTAGTAAAACAAAAGACATATTCCCCTGTAAGAAACCTAAGGCTGAGGTTTGCCACCTACCACCTTTATGATGTTTATACAGATCACTTAACATCTTTGAGAGTTATCTGTAAAGTGAGGACGGTAAAACCTGCTCTGCTCATTTCATAGGGTATTGAAAAAAATCAAGACAAATATGAAAAAGTGCTTATAAGTTATACAAAATTATTAGGTTGGCCAAAAGTTCATCTCGGTTTTTCCATAAGATGCAAGATGTTCCATAACCTTATGGAAAAACTTGAATGAAATTTTTGGCCAAGCTAATATATTGATATGTTGTTGTTAAAAATGGGCATGATGGTACTCTACCATCTCAGGGCCAGATTTGAACTTACCATTCCCAGGAATAGAATAAGAATACATTTGATGAGAAAACTGACAAGTTTATTTTATGGGAATATGTATAATTGAGTTTTTTTTGTGTGTGTGTGTCCTCTTGTGAGTCTTATTATACTAGGGACTTTTTAAGGTTTAGATCTTGGAGTAAGAAAATGAAGAGATTGTGAAATAAATAGCCAGTGAACAGATAATTTTCTTTGAAATGACCATTAATTAAACAAATAGGAAATCAGATTGCTGGAAGATCCACAGAGTACTTCTCTGGAATATCAGTCCTTGGAACCATCTGCTGTGCGGTGTTTGGTGTTACAGAATGGCCACAGGACTTGTTTCTACTCTTGGCTCCACTGCAAAGTGAGTTTGGTCAAGTAATTCACTTCTCTGGCCTTTCTTTTTCCTCTTAAGTTACATAAGGGAATTATACCACAGACATAATTTCCCCCAATCTTCCTAGCTATTAAAACACGTTGTACACCTAATCCACATGGCTCTTTCTCTAGTATTCTCAATTTCGGTAAATGGTACCACCCATGGGCTAGAGCCAGAGAGCCAAGCGCCCTCCCCATTCTCATCTCCAATCCCTTTGCTATGAACAGAGCTCACATCTTCCCATCTCCTGCCACCACTCTGACTCCTGTTAAGCAGTGACGGTGGACTTTTCAGAAGAGTGGCTGTGATCGTATCAGGCCCCTGCTGTAACAAGTTTAGAGGCTTCTGTTCTGCTTCCCAAGTAACCGTTTCTGCCAGTTAGCCGAGTGTACTCTTTCAACCTCACTTGTCCAAGAAGGCGTTAGTAGTTCTGTCTCAGCAGCAGAATTTCCCTCACTTAAACCTCTTCTGGCCTTCTTGGTTAATGGACTTAATGAAAAGCAGAGTGTAATGGAGAAAACAGTGCTTCCGGTTAGAAGATCTGGGTACACACTCAGTTCTACCCTTGCTGACTATGTCATTTTGACCTGTTTCCTAATTAGTTTAAGCCTCAGTTTCTTCATTTCTAAAATAGTTAACTATATATTGATATTGTACAAGACTGAGGTGAAGGTTACATGAGATAACACATATAAAACGCCTGAGGGTCACCTCTCTTTACTCAAAATCCTTCACAAGTTAGTAATAACACACAGAAAAGAAGTGGGTCATGTGATTTTCGGGAATCTGAATTCTGGCAACTGACAGACTTACAGCTATCAATTGATGTTAGGAAAGATCACAAACAGACTTACATAGAAATCCAAATAACTTGTTGACATGCACTTGCCACACTGGTGCTTTACGTATTAATAGATCTGATTGTATGTTCCATGTCGTGGTCAAAGGTTACCATAAAAGGTTTGGAAAATGCCTCTGAGATATGAGCAAAAATGCACTATGTTTAAACATACAATATTTTAATGTTTGTTTGATAAAAGTAATTCCAGTTAAGGAACTAATGTGAAAGTTCAACTATAGAAATTGTTCAGTGCCAAAAAAAGAAATTCACTCAGCTAAACCATGCTGCTCCATTACAAGCTTTACCTAACAATGCCAACCACTTTTATGGTTTGCATGGCAAACTTCCTATGATTGTCACAAAGGTCATGCTAAATGATGACTCCTATTCATCGGTCATAAATTTTCAAACAAGAAAATACCAGGAGACTCAATAAATTCCAGTGTTTTCTGTTGATCTGTCTTCGACTTTCCTGTGTTTTCCTTACAGTATGTCTACTATCCTTATTTTCCAGAGAAAAACCTGGATATTCATTCGGCTTATTTGTAAACACTTTGATTTCCAGTTGTATTTATGCAAGCCTTACAAAAGAAAAGTTATACAGCTTAGAGTGCTTAACAGTTCTCATTTACTGTAAACCAAATATTGTTTAATTCTGGTTTCATGTTTCTTTTTTCCTTAACCACCGTGATGTGCTACGAAGGCAGGTTTCACGTGTGGTTTGCTCACTTTTGTAACCTCATCACGTACTAAATGTTCGATAGATAACTGTTGAATGAACAAATGAATAAATTTATGCTGTTTTAATAAGGGCTAAGTTTAATTTCAACTTTTCCCCCATTAGAACTTCTTTTCCATTTGTTAGTTTTTAAAAATATGATCTAAAAAACCCCATGAAAGTACAAAGAGAAACTTCTGCTGCATTCAAGCCCTAACTCCATATTCTTGAAGTTTTGATGAATAGTTGTTAAGTTTAGAGAATGCTACAAGGAGGAAAGGGAAAGTTCTTTGATCTTACTGTCGCAGGGACTTCAAGATCAGTGTCCTGCTTTCAAATAAAAGAAACATTAAAAATCAGATTTTATAATGGCTGCAACTGAATCACAGACTAAATGATTTGTCTAAATTATACAGCATAACGTTAATCAGAAATCAATTCACCCACCCTCTAGTGTGGCATTTCTCTAACCATAGTCCAAACTCACAAAGATCAAGATTCTAAAAAGCCAAGGAAAAAGATATTTTCCTTCAATGAAGTTTATCAAGTTTCCATTTCATCTTCCTTAAATCTCTTTTTATTTTCTTTGCTAAATCATCAACAAATACAGGATTCAAGTGGGATCCAACTGGAGACTCAGCATCAAATGGTTGTCATAATAAGTTAGACTCAAAACAAGGAGGAGTAAAATCTCACTGTAGATATTTTAATAATATTCTTTTTAGAGCATTGTTTTTCTAAAATGAGTTTCAGCAGAAAAAAAAATCCTATGGAAAGTGAAGAAAAATCCTACTCCTATAAAAGAAGAAAAAATTACATATACTAATAAGAAATCTTAGATTGTGACTTATCAATATAGAAACTGAATTAAAATTCTTGGCTTTTTATATTTTAATGTAGGCCTTAAATCATCAAGGGAAGGTGGAAACAATAATTGGTATAAAGGATGAATACCTTTTCTAATCAAGTATCACAGTAATCATCAGTATAGTGGGATTGACTTAAAATTCAGTCAGTGAAGCCTCCAGTGCTTTCAATTACTTAGCTGGGCAATCCCCTAGTATAGAAAACACTTGAACATGCTACGCAAATAGGACGGCACAGAAGTGGACTAGTGCTCTTCCACCCACTGAGGCTAGGGTACCACCCTGTTTCAACAAGTGATATTTGATATAAGCATTAGAGACTAGCCATTATCCTTTTTAGTAGTTCTTGAGTAATATAGAAATGAGAACTTACACCAGATAGGATCTCAGATGTATGACTTCATTTTTTGGGGAATATGGAGAAATAGCTAAGAACTGTATTTGACTGGCAGGGTTGATCAAAAAATCTTAATTGGCCCTCACTTTTTATTAAATCATTAAAAACACCAGTAGCCAAGTTTTACTATTGTCAATTTAATCGAAGTCATTTCCCCTACATTCTGTATACATTAAAACATGTCATCTCTCTGGTGATAACTTAAAATAATATTTTGCAGCTCAGGTTACATAGAGTTCAATCGAACTCTTGTCTTGATTTTTTTTTTCCCCTTCACCTTTTTCTCTAGTGTCCCATATCAGAATCTGTGCATCAGATAGCATAAGGCTTGTTGTTGCAAACATTAATAAGATCTATCACTTGGGAACACTTACTTACACTTTGTTTCATCTCTAATGGAAAGGATTTCTCTAAATATTTACACCAGAACAGTTGTCAGAATGAATCCTGCAAAATTGCTGGCATACTCCCAGGAGCAGGGAGCTGGTGTTAGGGGGAGGGGAGATTCCTGGTCCTTGGTTGTCTAATCTTAAGCAGTCCTAGATTTTCAGGAAGCTTCTTGCTGGAACATGAGGGGTTTGTATTAACAAAAAGGTACTTCAGTGTGTAGACCAATTCAAGTGAAGTATCTGAACAGCCACTTTCATTTATTGCTCTTGTAAAAATGGCTCTCCATTGGCTTTAGGTTTAAAGTAAAAGGGATGGTTTAGGTTTCAGAGACCCAGCAACAAAACTGTACATGAGGAAAGAATCTTGTACAGGAAGTGTGAACAAACATTGAAATCATTTTATGCAATGGCCCTCAAGGTGCTTTAATATATAGAAATGTCTTGTTCCCTCCATGAATTGCTAAGTGAGAGAGTCAGCATGCAAGAGTTAGACAGGAGAGAAGTGAAACCTGCCAAGATAAATGCCAAGATAAATGTTAACAGTGTTTTATAAATTAACTCCGCTGTCTGTGTGTTTGTTTTTTCTTTGGAAGAGCCTAAAATTAAGGCTATTCGACTCATCTTGGTAATGGTTTAGAATTTAAGGGGTGGATTGAGGAAGTAAGTTTGGGCTAGAAAGGGCAGAGAAAATATCTTGCACTGGAAAATCTCGGAAATTTTCACTTGAAATATGTTCTTATCTGATGAATGAGGGTATTTCTGCCCCCAAAGTCTATGAATGAAGTAGTTTGGTTAAAAAACGATTCCACAAAGCTTGCTGGGTTTGTAAGCACTCCATTATAGTATGGGCAGTTTATTAAATTCAAAGGCAAACAGTTGACAATGAATTCGAGAACGTCAATGAGATGTCCACGTGGGTACTGAAAACAGCAGAAGTAGCCTGAAACGGTCTAGAGCTACTCTTGCTGGAAATCTCCCTTATTCTATTAGAAATTAAATGTTGAATGGGCACATAATGCTCACAAGTCTGCAAACACATACGAATTAGGGCTGGCTCCTGGAGGCTCCATGCTGGGTAGAATGGCACATGCCATTGATTATACTGGGGCCAAGAATGCATCAACATGATCCTGCAAGTCTAGCTGGCTTCCAAGGGAATCCCACTGATCTATGTTAAAAGCTTGGATTTACATCAAGCTCTGGACAGAACTGGAATGCTGGATGGATGTCTTAGAAATATGCTACAGGAGACACTGCCTATTTTAAATTACATTAGTCTTTGTGGAGGGGGCTACAAGTTAACATCTTAATATTGACATCAAATGAGTGTGTGAACTTAGACCAGAGGGGCTTAAGGACACTACCTTTGGGCTTTACTTCTTGTTACCTAATAGTAATGAGTGTCCTTTTAAACTTAGATCAACAAATTGGTCACGCATTGGGAAATAAGACTGAAATCTGTAACAGACAAGTCTTCAGGGACTCAATGAAAAGTCAAACTATTAGTTGCTCAGTTGTGTCTGACTCTTTGTGACTCCATGGACTGTAGCCCACCAGGCTCCTCTGTCCACGGGGCTCTCCAGGCAAGAATACTGGAGTAGGTGGCCATTCCCTTTTCCGGGGGGTCTTCTCGACCCAGGGATTGAACCCAAGTCTCCCACATTGCAGGCAGATTCTTTACTGTCGGAACCACCAGGGAAGTGGCTCAATGTGTGGTCCTTTAGCTTGTGGCCAGGCAACATTCAGGTTCAGGTTCAGTTCAGTCACTCAGTTGTGTCCAACTCTTTGCACGGACTGCAGCATACCAGGCCTCCCTGTCCATCACCAACTCTCAGAGTTTACTCAAACTCATGTCCATTGAGTCAGTGATGCCATCCAACCATCTCATCCTCAATCCTTCCCAGCATCGGGGTCTTTTCCAGTGAGTCAGCTCTTCGCATGAGGTGGCCAAAGTATTGGAGTTTCAACTTCAACATCAGTCCTTCCAATGAACACTCAGGACTGATCTCCTTTAGGATGGACTGGTTGGATCTCCTTGCAGTCCAAGGGACTCTCAAGAGTCTCTCAAGACTCTCAAGAGTCAGGCAACATTAGTCTATATCTTTTGTATTTCATGGCAGAAACTATATGTCATCAAAAGGTATGATACAAGTAAGCACATTTTGCTGCTAAATTTCCAAAAGTTAAGATTCTTCCATTCTTAAATCAGCTCATGGCCAAATTTAAGACCAAAGAAAATCAAATACATGATTTCACTAAACTGCTATCATATTGATAGCAGATCATGCTAACTCTGGCAAAGGGCATGAGGTCAGAGTTTACTTGCCCAGTACTACCTGGAGAATGCCAGTTTCTGCAGAAGGCTGGCAAGAATAAGAATGTGACTTCCTGCCTTTCTGTGGGTTTAAAAAAAGCAATATCACCCATCCATATGTTTAAACAAAGAGAGACTCAGGTCACAGGAGTCTAAGGTTTAAGATCATAGGAGTACTGAAATATACTGACATCATTCTGAATCATAAAAGAATGTCACACTTAGACCACATTTAGGACACTGATCAGTGGGGACTCTGTGTCTTTGTTCAACTAAAGATCCAACACTCGAGGTGACAGAGTAACCTTTCTGGGTATTTGAGGCAATGCCAATAGTTTCAAAGGTGAACTTTCACTGAGATTATTAAGGATAGATACATATGTGCTACTTGAATGTTTTCCTATAGAGAGGTTTAACAATCTTCTCCCATGCTAAGCTGCTTCAGGCACGCCTGACTCTTTGTGACCCTGTGGACTCTAGCCCTCCAGGCTCCTTTGTTCATGGGATTCTCCAGGCAGGAGTACTGGAGTGGGTTTCCATGCCCTCCTCCAGGGGATCTTCCAGACCCAGGGATCAAACCAACTTCTCTTACATCTTCTGCATTGTCAGGAGGGTTCTTTACCACTAGAGCTTCTACTTTCTAACATATTGAGAGCTTAAAATTAGAGCACCACTTAGCTCTTAATAATTTTGACTGAGCTACTGACAGCGACACACCTCAAAATGGTATTGTTTTCAGTAAAAGAATCCCTAAGTTTGCTCTTGGTCTTTTCCTAGGAGGTTTTAGACCTCCTATCCTGTGTAATGTACTTCTATTTTCTTATTTCCAAATATTACTTCAGTAATATTATATCTAAAATGACCTTAGGATGTTTACAAAGATCCTTTCCCTTCCCTCCCCATCCTAATCGGACACCTCTTATACAAAGACTCAGGCTGCATTCCTTGAGTTCTTTTTATCTACTCAGGAAGGGAGGAGGAGAGCTTGCAGTGGTGACAGCTGGAGCTCTGTATGTGTGGTTTGCCCTCGTGCAGGCAGACAAGGTGGTTTATAAGATGACCGTGATTTGCCCTGGGCACGTATACTGGCGGCATGTTTCCATCTCGTGCATGCGTAGGGTGAATAACCTATTGAGGAAAAAAATTGGTGGAAAAGCATTGTTTTCTGGTGGGTTTCCTGCTGCCTGTAACTCATGATTGCTCCCAATCCCCAGGGACAAGTAACTAGGTCTGACCACGGAGCAATGGCTCAAGCGTGCTGTGATGACCCTCTGCCCCCAAAGCCTGGCTTTCCTCAGTCTAATTGCTTTTGGCAATTGTGGTTATTGGGATTTGGCCTAGTGACTCCCTGGAACCCAAATTCTCCCAAGGAGCCCCCTTAACAAGCAGAATTAAGTCTGACAGGAAGCCCAAACTTCCACTTCACTTTTACATGGAGTTTTCCCTGGTTTATGGCAAGGTCTGAACATCGTTCGTGGGCTAGAAAAGAATAATAAACAAGATTTAATGAAGATAACCACTTGAAGAAGAGCACATTAGGGGGGAAGTAAGAACAGCAAGTTCAAGAATAAACAACTTACTGCAAAACGTCACCCATTAAGATGCAGTTAAAACTATGCGGTTTATAGTAGTTTCATTGATCACCAGTAGTCAATCTAGAGTTAGTCAGGAATTGTAGAAATCATAAAAGAAAAAGATGTTTATTTCTTATTAGAGGCTATTTCCTAACCATTTCGCTTTTCCTGAAAACAAAGAGGACTCTAGGGCACAATCATCTTGTAATACATGAAAACAGTTGTTTATGATTCTGTAGCTCTGAAAAAAACATCTTTGGTGCGGCTGATACCTCATCTTCCATCCTATTTATTGCCTCCCTCAGCCCTGCTGTAGTTCAGCAGCAAGCACCCTGACTCCTGAATCCACTTCTCTTGGCAGCAAGGTTCCCGTCAGGGAAACCAACAGCAGCGTCTGTTACACTCCCCACATATCCTACTGCGTGCACTTTGCTATCTCTCCTCCGACTCTCTGAACAAGATGATTCTAAATCACATGATCTTGGCTGCACCAGTCAGTGCCACAAGTTTAAACAGGACTCACCTGATTAACAATCTGGGGCTATCAGATAAACATATGCTTTACATTTTAAAACTACTATCTGTTCAGTGACACAGATCTCATCTCTTATCATAATCCCCACAAGTCTACTTTGTTTGTCTAGCTCTCCTGTAACTGGCATTGTTTTCAAATTGTTCAGTTGTCAGTGTTATCTTCAGATGAAGGTTTCAATAGAACTTCTCAGTTTTGACTGCATCTTAGCATCACCAGGATTGCTTTTGAAAGTGTAGATGTCCAGGTCCCCATCCCCAGAGATGGTTGTATCTGGTCTAGGGTGGAGCCTGACTGTTTTTTAAAGATCCCCAGGTGATTCTAATTTGAAGTTAGGGTTGAAAAGCACTGTACCAAGGCCCATAAAGCAAGAATTCGGGGTGGAGGTTACTGTTAATGCTCACGGTAAAAGGAATATAAATAAGACTTTATGAAGCACCATAAAGATAACTCTTCTGGATAACAAACACTAGCCAGTGAAGTATCTATTGTGGTTATAAATTACATAGAAGGATTTTGATATTTAACTGCAAAATTACAGACTTTGCCCACATTCTCATGCCTTAGTCAGTCTTCTCTTGAATTACACACCATAGATGGGAAGAATAATCTTCAAGTACTTCATATCAACTGTGCTATTCTATTGCTTCTAAGCAACTTTCTATGTTTAAAAACTATCAGTAGGACAGGTTTAAGAAAGGAGAGGAAAAACAACCAAGAAAGGAAAGAGATGTGGGAAAGAGTATTAGAATACCAGAAGCAACCTCAGGAGTAAAAGTCTGAAGAAGGCTTGTGGTTTGTTAAATGAGGAGGAAGAGATACTAAGCAATGAGAGTAAGGGAAAGAGAAAAATAGGGTAGGGTTTGAGAGCCCCTGTCCCATCCCCCGCCATGATTGCTTCAAGTACTCCAACCCCAACAGTTGAAGTGACATGAAAAAATCAAGGAAGGCCATGAGTTTTGAAGTCAGTCCTGGGCTGGAATCCCAGGTACCACATCTTACTCAAGTGACCTCAGGCAACTGATATGAGACTACTGGCACCTACCTGTCTTACAGGTTAAGTGTGAGCACTCAGTGAGATAGTATTTGCAAAAACATCAAGGACAGAGTCTGGCACCCACGGGTGATTAAAACACAGCACCTATTTAAATCATCATCATCACATTACTCACTTTAATAAATGAATACAAATGCACATTCAGATAGAATGCATGTGAATATAACAGTGGTTCTGAGAACTATAAAACTACAGCTGCCACGAGGTATCTATACACACTTTGTCATAACATTTCACCTCTTTCCTATCATCTAAATGTGACTGACTCTGCCTCTTCTTACAGGACAGCCTTTGACGAGATGACCGTGTTCACATATGTGAGGTCCCATTGTATGAGGGTACATAACAGTGGGAAAATAGCTGCTCCTTTTCTTATAATCAAGCATATGTTAAGAAAATGGTGTTCTAAAATAAGCATTTCACAAATTATGTGATTTTATATTGTGTGGTGGTGGCTTGTATTATGTGGTTATAAAATGGGGGCTGCTTTACCACTTACTCTCAGGAATGTGCTTTGTATTGGGGTATAATTATAAATGTGCTTACCAGCTAGTTTTCGAAAGGCAATTTTTGGGAGTGAATATGGTGCACTGAATTATTGTGTATTCATTTTAGAAGGAAGTTTTAAGGTAACTAAATCTCAATCTCATGCCCCTGTCAGTTGCTCAGAAGAAGGAGAACAGGCATGCTAGAAAATATACCCTGCTTCCTGATACAGAAGACCCAACTTGACTAGGAGAAGCAAGTAAAGGCATGGGATCCGGTTGTTATTGAGTAGTAGTGCTAGTCACTCAGTCATGTCCGACTCTGCGACCCCATGGACTGTAGCCAACCAAGCTCCTCTGTCCTTGGGATTCTCCAGGCAAGAACACTGGAGTGGGTTGCCATCCCCTTCTCTAGGGGATCTTCCCAATCCAGTGATCGAATCCAGGTCTCCTGCATTGCAGGCAGATTCTTTACCCTCTGAGCTACCAGAGAAGCCCTAACTGGTTGTAACTGAGGCTAGACAATTACTTGGTGGGCATGTTGCAGAAGTAGTTCATGTTCTATATAGATGGACTGAATTCCTTCGTTTCAATACATTCTGAGAATTTGTGTTATTTTATTTTATTTTTAAACTCTTTATTGGGATATAATCGATTAACACTGCTGTGATAGTTTCATGTGAACAATGAAGGAATTCAGCCTTACATATACATGTATCCATTTTCCCCCAGACTCCCCTCCCATCTAGGCTGCCAGGTAACATTGAGCAGAATTCCATGTGCTTTACAGTAGGTCCTTGTTGGTTATCCATCTTAAATATAGCAGTGTGTACATTACCATCCCAAAGTCCCTAACTATCCTTCCCTCCATTCTTGCCCACTGGAGAATTTCTTATTTTAAGAGAGGGTACTTTGAAAAATCTGCTTGAAAGTAGAATGCTATGAGTAGATGCTAGATCCAAGTGGAATGATATAAAAAAATCACTTTTATACTTTAAGGAAACATCTTTCCTTACTATAAACTTTTTTAGGTCTCCTAAGATCTGTGGCAAACTAATACAGTTCCACAGTTGATGAGACTTTCAAGTATGATTTTCAGTTGGAAGTCTTGGCAATGTAAAATTAAAGCTCCTGATACCAATGACTGCTCTCTTATGTGCACAAAAAGGGCTACAAAAATGAGAAACCACAGTTGAGAATGATATACTAGGCTCCTTAAAACAGGTGAAGTGAAGTGAAGTGAAAGTGGCTCAGTCGTGTCCGACTCTTTGCAACCCCATGGACTATATAGTCCATGGAATTCTCCAGGCCAGAATGCTGAAGTGGGTAGTGTTCCCTTATCCAGGGGAATCTTCCCAACCCATGAATTGAACCCAGGTCTCCCACATTGCAGGCAGATTCTTTACCAGCTGAGCCACGAGGGAAGCCCAGATGAAGTGCCTTGCTTTTCACCAGACCTGAGTCCTTATACTCCAAAGTGTGGTGACAAATATGGCTCTCTTCCTCTTTTCCTTCATATGCACTCTCCTGCTCAGTTACTATCATAACACAGGGTCTTATAACTTAAACCTGGGCCACTGCAATTGCCACTTCCACCCCCAGCACAGGCCACTTCTAAAAGCCTGACATGTAAGGGAGTTCTGAAGCATCTCTCTGGTTGGGATTCCAAACCAGTTCCCTGTGACTCTTACATCTAAGGACACAATGAACTTGCTGAAGATGGAGTGTGTGGACTGATGCTACGGCTATGGTCTTCTGGGACTAGAAATTGTGATGGGGGCGGGGGGTGTGTGGGATATCATAATTAATTCAGTCTCTATGTTGATAAGTTACTTATTAATCTTTATATGATGAATTTACATTTTACTTACAATAAATGGATACTTCTTATATTCATTTATATTCTTCATCTACTAAACTGAGTTAAATAAGATAGCTAAGTTTAGAAGAAATAACTCCCCACTTCTGCTCATGCTTCATGCTCTTATACCAAAAGATTAAAGGTTGAAGAGACTATAAGAATCATGTAGCTCTAAAATTTTAACCAACCACCTCACTTCACAGATGAGGAACTGAAGCTTTGTGTGGTATAAGGGCTTGTCTGGGTTATTCAGATATTACAAGCAGCACTGGACCTAGCACCCAGGACTTCTACTTCTCAGTCTACTTTTCCCAAAACACACTTGGAATTCTCCCTCAGTGATGTCTTAGGTCTCAGGCACTACCATGGATTTATGTATGCTTGCTGTTATCCACCAAATTATTAAGGTCAGAGGGAAGCCTAATAAAGTAGTAATTTGAAGACTGGGTTGGATGCTTGCATAAGGCATAAAGCATAAAGATAGTTAAAGCTTATTAAATATGTATTTAATTGGGCAATCATATCCTTTAGTACCATTAAATTTTCTTTAAAAACTTTCTGAAGAATTTTAGTGACAGCAGATGGTAACTAGCTCCTTCGCCAAGATTACAAATAAGGCAGAAACATTCTCATCAGATAAGAGGCACCTGCAAACATGTCTTTTTTAAAATGAATTTTTAAAATTATTCAAACTTTTTATGGTTTGAATAATTGTGAATAGTGAGGAAGTGGGAAGAGAAGTTAGGTAAAAAGAATTCAGGTCTTTTGCTTAAAAGTTTCATGTTGCTGAGATACCCTCGGAGCAGAAAAGTGGGATTTCTTAATACTCAATGGCATCTTCAGCACCCCACAATCCTTGAGAATGGAACATTCCATTCTTTTCAGCAGTGTTGGATAACTACTTTAATCAGAATACTAGTAATAATCCTGAATGGGAAACATCTGATGAACAGAACTAAATAAATAGAAAAAATGGACAGCATCTTTTACAGATATGTATTTTATACTTTATATGTTTATATGCTATATGTTTGCTAAGATATAGTTACAAAGCGTTTCAAACTTACTAGGTTGGCCAACATATGGTAAATTTAAGATAATCCAATCATTTTAAATCTTACGAAAAAATTCACAATCAAGAAAGCAACCCACATCTTTCCTCAAAATCAAAAGCAAGGCAAAAAAAAATCTATATAATTTATGATGCAACATTTTTACAAATGATCATTCTCAAAAGAATGCCAGTGTACAATGTGCTGTTCAGAGAAGAAAAAGTCCTAACTAAGTAAAACATATAATTTCAACACACTGTCTTACATGATCCTTACCATGCTCTCAAAACTGAATGATGTTTTCCTAATGGTAACCAAAGTTGATTCTTACATTTCATGAAACACAATACCCACTCTGATGGCATTTCAAGAATTCACTACTTGGAAAAAAATATTTTGGGGGCTGGGGAGAGTGAATAGTGAGGAAGTGGGAAGAGAGGTTAGGACAATGTCCAAAATGAAACATTTGCATAGAGATAAAGCAGGGGGAAGATGATTTAGAAAACTGTTGTATGTGGAATAGTTTTATTTTTTGATAGTTTATTCTTGTAATTGCAGAGGGATCATGTTGTCTTAACTCTACGTAGGGATCTGACAGCATACAGTGTTCTATCAATAATACATAGAATTTAAAAGAACGATTGCATTTTTTTAAAAAAAGATTAACCATTTAACTAGAAATATTTGAAATAGTAGCAATCTGGAGATCTCTGTTCTAATTAAAATAGCCTCAAGTGATCAGATGACTAATAAACTTGTTTTGCAGTAGTGTGGCGAGAGTTTCTCCATAATTTGAAAATCAAAATTAACTACATGTTGTAATTCCCCATTCATCACTTTCTGGGGACCTAATTTGTAAAATATTAAATTCCAGGAAATATTTAATGGAGAAACGATTGAACGAAACTTATTTACTTACTTACAAGCTAAAAGGCCGTTCATATTTCATGCTTAAAAAATGCTGAATTAATGACATTGATCAATTTTATGCCTACTATATTGTCAATGACTTTACATAGAATAACTTGGGACTAAAAAGACAAAACTATCATTCTTAATGCTCTTAGTAAAATCATTCTACTGAAGTGATAAAGGGTTAAAATAGTATGACAAAGAGATATTTTAAGAAACAACTTTGATAGTGTAATAATGATTAAATTAGAATTCACAAAAATAGATCTTTGCTTATATTTAGATGTTGCCATCACTGCTTACTTAAGAGCCTGAATTTGGGGCTTTGATTCATGAAGATATCATATGATATGTTGCAGAATATGTTTTCTCTAGCAAATTTTACTCGTATCTCCATCCATTAAACAGTGTTTCTCTCAAAAACAAGGTAGACTGCGACAAAGTAGACAAGTGGAAAAAATGCACTGTAGTCAGTATCCAAACCAGACACACTTTCATTAAAGTTAATATTACAAAATGTATAGCAGAATGAATGATTTTTCTGTCTTACAGTTAACCTGTTTTCCCAGGTAGTTATATAATCATCAAGAGTGTATCATAATTTCAGAGAATGGCTCAACAACCAAGATATCATGAGCAGCGGCCACTGTATTCATCATTTTTCAGTTCGTCACCATGAAAATAATTTCTCTTGTGTTCTTACTCCTTTATTTCAAACATCTTTATGAAATATTTTAAAAAATTTTATAGATTGTGCAATGGGAGCTTGGTAATTATGATGCATACAATGGCTTGTCAAAACCTGGATCTGTCTGTAACCCAAGCAATTAAACATGAATTAATAGATGGCATCAAATAAAAAGGATATCGTAATGGCATCTGATGTTTCTCACAATAGCATTCTGGCATAATATGAACCCACAATGTCTTCCTAATAACCAAATAGTATATTATACTTAGCAAACTATCAGGTATTTAACTCTTTGACACCAATCATTAATATATAATACATTAGAAAGAACAGTTCAAAAATGTCCAGTCAACCATAAGAGCTTATTCTCCAAACACAGGATAAATGATGGTTTGGAGACAATCAGATTTATTATCTAATACTCCTGACATCTACTCACAGACATGGATTAGCATATAGCATAAATAGCAGGAGACAAGTTCCATCCAGTATTTTACAGCTTTGTATATATTACTTAGCCTCTGTTTCTTGGGTTCTTTCCCTGTAAAATGGGTATATTAATACTGGCCTCTATACCTCAAGTGGCTATACAGGGTCCCTAGCAAATAACTCAAGTTAAAGTGTGGTGCAATTGTAAGATACTGTGGTTATTATGGCAAACACAACCTTTACTTTTATTAGCAGATAATCTAGAATTCAGAAGCTAACTCTGTCAAGTAGCAAAGGCTGAGTGGGAAATGATTTTAAAACTGGATTAAGGATTCTTTATGTAACATCCTCTGAAAACATTTCTGGTTGAGGACTGTTGAATGAGGATTGCATTCCATGTTTATCTTAAGTAAATTCAACTTAGTCAACTCTAGGAGCTGTATATGAATCCAAGTAGATAATACAGTTATTGGGTATTTTTTCATCCATAACGCCATGGTGGTGGTGGTTCAGTTGCTAAGTTGTGTCTGACTCTTGTCACGTTATGGACTGTAGCCCACCGGACTCCTCTGTCTATGGGATTTTCCAGGCAAGAATACTGGAGTGGGGTTGCCATTTCCTTCTTCAGGGGACCTTCCTGACCCCTGCTGGAACCCACACCTCCTACATTGCAGGTAGATCCTTATCCATAACCCAATAAGTATTTTTTAAAGTATCAAACTCCTGTTTAAAATGCTGTTTCTTTTATAAAAGGAAACAAGAAACTAGTTTGCAACAAAGTAGAGATAAATGGTATACCAGTTGCCTGAGGGAAACCAGGATTACTGATATAGCTTTATCTCCTTTATCTCAGGATTAGTCATGGCTCCTTATACTTGATAATATTTAACACTGCAAATAAATTTTTTTTTGCAAGAAACTTTTCCACCAAAACATTTTCCACCAAAACCGCTTTAAAATTTTTGAAAAATATTTCTTGCACCTCAATTTTCTATCATTAGTTAAGATTTTAAAGTTTAGGATAGTGAAGCTATTTAACTCTAAGGACAAAATGGATACCCTTAAATACTTTAATTGTCTCTTGAAGAATAAAGAAGAAAGACTTTCTTTCTAGAATACCTCTACTACCTTATTTTTCATTTAAACAACTTTTTCGCATTCCCTATTTGAGAAAACTCTTCCCCTCAGAGATTTCCCAAACAATGAGTATGTGAACATGCAATCTGACCTAGAATTTCTGGATTTTTGAACAAATCTCTCTCTTTACCCTCTTACCCCTTCCCCATTCTCAAAATAAACGAACAAGCCCCATGCTACACCTGCCAAGAGAATCTGTCTCCTCAGAGAACGCAAGGGGTCGCCCCTCTCCCATAATTGCACCAGCAAACCCCAGTAGCAAAGGCAAGACTCAAGCGTGAAGGAGCAAGGAGCATCCCCTGCTAGGGGAATTCTCTCCCGCCTCACACCCACATTACATTCGGAATTTCAACACAGTTTCACCCACTCCGTCTCTCATCCCCGCTGCACAACAAGAGGGCGCCTTTGACTTGGCCTTGAGACGATGAAGGCAGATCAAAAAGCAGCTCGTCTTTAGACTCTGTAAATCCTCTCCAGTCCAAGCCCAGAGTGCATCATCCCCCTCTGCTCCCAGAAGACTTGCGGCAGCACCACTGGGCAGCTTCCTGCACCGCTGTCCTCACCAGGGAAGTGAGAACCAATGGGTGGTCAGCTTTCTTGCCGGTGTCTTTCATCGCAAACAGCCCTCCCCCAACCCCCACCCCGGAATCGGAGACAACTCTAACAGACATGCAAGACCCTGTCCTTCCCCTGCAATTGTGGGGCTCCTGGCCCTGGGATCCTCGGTAGCGTGAAAGAGGGTGTGAGCCACGGGCGCCGGGTTGGGTACTGGCTGGAATATGGGATGGGAAGGCAGGAGGCTGCGCTTGTGCCTAGCATCTCTCTTTCTCGCCATCGACCTGCAGGAGACACTCAGTGCCCTAGAGCCAGACTTTGCAAAAAGGTGACCTGGGGACTGCCAGGAACCAGGGCAAGCCTCGAGTCCCAAGCCATTTGTTTTGTGAGGCAGCCGCATGAGGCAGCCACAAGGCTCGAGTGGAAGGGTAGGTGGAAGAGTTTTGAAGACTACAACCATTCAGAGGCCAAGAAAAATAAATTGGATGCCCTGACATGTTTAGATTAGGCCCTCCTGCCCCTTGCTACGCGATCCTAGAGGCAGTGAGGCTGGGCAGGAGCCCCTGGCGCTTTGGTTCAGTTATGTTTTTTAAAGACAATTTTCAGGTGAATCAGACCTTGTCTGCTTTAGGCAAGCGGCACAAAGGGGGCTTTCAGGGGACCCTCACGTCCAGGGACAGGGCACAAATAGCGGCGGAGAAGCGATTACTAAATCTCCATCTCACACAAGCCCATGCTGTGTCTTCTGCGCTGTTACCCACGCTTACCCCGAGGGGCTTCGCGGGCCAGCGCTGGGAGCTGGCTCTGCGCGCCGGAGCAGGCGCCGCCAAGCGTCATTGACTCCCGGGCGGCGGCGGACTGAGTTGGTCAAGGCAATAGCATCGTTCTCTGCGCCCCGGGAAGCTTTTTCCCTCCGGGTCCCCGCCAGCGCTCCCTACACTGGAGCCCGGGTCGCTCCGGCTCTATCTGCGAAGAAGGGACTCCCCACTTCTGCACAGAAGCCAGAGCGCCCAGCGCGCCAGCCTTCCCGGCAGCAAGGAGAGGTGCCTTTCTCGGGTTTGTCTCCTCATCTATGGAAGACTCCACCTTGAAACAGACCAAGCCGCGATGGGGGTGCCCTTCGGGATACCCGTTTCATCCCAGCTACGGCACAGTCCTAGGAAGGCTACACCAGCCAACCTTCCGAGTAACTGGAGTCAGGATAAGGGGAAGCGAGGAGGCGAGCCAGAGTCTTTAGGGGAACCCCACCCTCGGTATGTGTCTGCCCCCAGGGGACCCACTTGAAAGGGCCTGAGACGGTAAAAGCCCTCCTGGGTGACAGGCAAGATTGTCACTGGAAACCTGGCACCCTTGGCTCCCAGCGGCTGGCTCTGCATCTCTCGCGATCCCCGGAGGGGTACGCCGAGCGGCTCCGCCAGCGCGTAGGCAAGCGAACCCAGAGCGCCCGGCGCGCCCTACCTCCACTCGCGCGTGGCTGAGGGTAGCGGCCGCGCAGGCGCTGGCTCTCGGTTTCCCGAGGGGCGACAGAGCTCTTCGCGACCCCTGAGCCGAGGGAGGACCCCGCGAGGTCTCCCCACGCGAGGTGGCGACGCAAGGTGAGCGGGTGCCGCGGCCGCGCCTCCCCCGGCGGGCACTCAGTGGGTCAGGGGCATCCCGCTAGCCGGGCGTCTGCGACGCCTGGGGGCTGGAGGCTCCTGTCCCAGTCTTGGGGGGAAAGCACACATCCCCTGAGCTGGTCTTAAAGAAGGAGCGAACTTTTCCGCTAACCTGCGGTTATGGGGGCGCGGGAGGCACAGGAGCGCCGGGTCCGCCGGACTATGGAACCCAGGAAGATGCGGGGCAAGAGAGGAGCGGCCGAAAAGAAGGCGTGAAACACAGGAGCCTCAACTGTTACCTCTTCTCCAGGCGTGGGGTGTTGGGTGGGAGGACTGCCGCCGCTGTGAGCCGACTCAAGTTAAGGAAAAGCGACCCGACAGGTGAACGCGGCGGGAGGGAGCAAATGCGTAAAAAAGCCTGCACTTACTTCTTCGCTGGCGCCTTCCCCGGGAGGCGTTTTGGCTGCCGATGTATTCCATAAAGTTCAAAATGATAAAAAACCAAGAAATCAGTCGCAAGTGCATAGTAACCCAATAATGTTTCCCTTCCTTTGCTCCTTTTTTTTTTCTTTTGATTGTTAATTAAGATTGACTGTTTCAGAAATACACGTAGGTGTTAGGCGTATGGAGAGAGCAAGCGCTAACCCCAGCTGCGGACAACTTCTCCACTCAGATCCGACAGGCGAGCCGGGATGGCAAACGCAGCGGGGTCGGGTGGTCAGGGAAACCAACTATTGTACTTTCAAACTGTCCGAGCCCTGAGCTGCGGGGGCTCCCGTGCGGTGGCTGTCAATGCCGCGAGTGAGGGTTCCAGAAGCAGCGAGCGGCCTCGCCAGGGTGGCCGCAGGTAGCATGGTGCGCCGCGGCTGCGCGGGATCCGGGCGGGCGGTGGCGACGGTGGCGGCCCCTGGGGCTTTAGAGGTGGCGGAGGCAGCGGCGGGGGTCCCGGGAGCGGAGGGGAGCGGGCGCCGTGGGCACCGCGGCCATGGCCAAGGGGCGGCGGAGAGACCCCGAGCTGCTTCTGCCGTTCGCAAGCAGGAGCGGCTCCACTGGTGGAGGGAGGGAAGAAGGGAGGCCGCGAGGGAGGGACAGGGCGAGGGAGGGGGAGGGGGACGGCCGCGGGGGGCGGGGGGAGCTTGGGGGCGGGGAAGGAAACTGCTGGAGCAACAACCCCGAGCGACCTCAATAACTTTCAATTTCAAGAGTGAAAGAGGGAGCTGGAAAAGTACAGGCGTCGCGATTTGGCAGAGGGACGGGAAGAGGCGCCTAAGGGGTCTCGGGTCTGCGGCGGAGCATCTCTGGACGCGGCGAAGAAGGCGGGAGAACGCGAGCCCGGGGCGGGGGGAGCCGAGGAGGCACTGCGAGCGCAGTGGAACCCCTCCGAAGGGCGGCTCTCGCGGGGAGAGGTGGGCGCGCTCCGGCTGCGAGTGTGGAGGTGGAAGGTCCCGCGGCCGCGAGACCACCCCGCCCCTCGCCCCCCTTCCCCGCACCGCCCCCCCCCCCCGGCCCCCAGGGCCGACTCCCGAGTTGGGCGGGTCTCCGCCGCCAGAGGCCGGGCGCGCTCCGCTCCTCCCGGGGGCCGAGCGTCCCGGCTCCCTAGCGCCTCGGCTCCCGGAGCCCGCGCGCAACCCCGGCCCCACGGCAGCTCGCTCCTCGCCCTCCGGGGCAGATCGCTGGAGGGTTTCTGGCTACGGACGCCTTCCCCGTCTTCTCGAGCCCCTCCTCTGTTGCTTCTCTCCTTTCCTTTCTTTCTTTTCAATAAAAGTCGCTGCAGTTGGTCCGGCGCAGGGCGGGTGGTCCGGAGGAATTTCGGTGGACACTGGCGGTCAGCCGGACCGCCCGTTACCTGCCCGACGCGGGTCGGACTCAGAGGTGTGTGCCCTCACACAGTTTGGAAGTTCAACTGTGCTGCGACTTTTCTCCTAAAGGGAGTCTCTGCCGGGGCTCTGGAAGATTCCTCCTCCCCTCGGGCAGTTCCCTCCACAGTCAGCTCGCCCTCGCTCTGAGCCGTTCTCTCTCTCTCTCAATCTTCTCGAGAAGATCTCGTGTGCAATTTGGTTTCTCATCTGGGGGATTGGGAATGATCTTGGGAAAGCTTTTTCCCGGTTTGGGCTGGGGGAGGAGGAGAAGGTCCGCTATTCCTGTTCCCAGTGCAAGTAGGGGGTCCTTGGCAGTGGAAAATAAGGTTCGTTGTTCTCCCGAACCTTCGCCCCCCTCCTACGCCCCACCTCCGTCCGAGGTGGGAAAGTTGAGGGCTGGCCCTTCAGAGCAGGGTACACCCAGGCTCTTATTACTCAGTGGTAGCTTCCCATCTCTTTTCTCCAGTACCACAAGTCGGAAGAGCTTCCAGTACTTACTGAAGAAACTGAAAGTCACAAGCCCCCAAAGTGATTTTAATGTAAATTTGTCCTCTGTGCTGTATTACTCAGTCTGTCTCCAGGGTTCTGCTCTATGGCCTTACAACTTTACACAGCCCCAGGCTTCTTAGAGGTGGCTTTGAAAAAGTCCCTGATTCATAGACAGCTTGCTAATGCTTATGCTCAAAAATTCAGGTTTAGAAAATAGCTAAAGCCTTGCAGAAAAACAGTAAGATCTGTCTTTTCCCTTCTTTTATCCATTTGTAATCTTTCTTACTGGTTTGCCTTAATTTATATGTTGATGAATGAGAGGAGGAAAAAAAAAAGTGATTGCTTCTATTCATCACATTTTACAAGCTTGCAATGCTTCATTCAAATTGTTGTGTGTCTATGAAGATGTAGCTGTTATTCATCCCCAAAGTAAGGAGATGAAATGGCCTGGAAGCAATAGGAAGGAAACATGAAATAAACTCTGCTGTGAAGGTGCTAAAAATTAGAATCTGAGAGACTTGCCTTTCCTTGTGAATTCCTTAATTAAATATCATCTATTACTTTGCATACCTGTATGGGGATTTTGAAAGTAGAAATAGTTTTGTTTAGCTTCTTTATTCTGCAGAAAACAACCCATCAAGTTTATCCTTTGGGGCTTATTTTAAAGATTGGCATTTGCAACATTTCTCTTTCTATGGTGGAGCTGTATTTTCTATACATCACACACACACACACTCCCTTCCTTAATCTGTTGCATAATGTCCTGTTCCAAATGACTGAGTCTGTTACTTTGAACCAGAAAAGTTGCAGGTAACAGGACAATTCCAATACTGATTGTCCAAGGAAGAAGCTACTCTAGTTTTCTGTGCCCCTCTGGGCCAGCCTTGCTTTCCTTCTTAATGCCTCAGATCCTGAATATCTGCACCATAAAACGTGGGGATTTAAAGGCTGTGGGAGGCTCCCTTTGAAAAGGACTCCAGAGAGGGCTTTTCTAATCCTAGATACTTGAGCCGGATGGGGTGAGGTTGCAAAAAGGGGATGTAAAAAAGCAATTTGGCGAACAAGTTCAGGGAAATAAACACAAAGAAAGACATTTACTTTTCACTGTGTGTTGTGCAGACATACGTTCATTTGGATGAGGGCAGGAATGGCCCTGTCAATAAATAAACAAACAGTGAGAAGCTACGGTTCCTGAGCCATCCCAGAAAAGATGCAGTGGGCAGGAAAAGCTTGTCAAGGAGCTGCTCTGCGGAAACATAAGGAAAACATTAAATAAATGGCTAGTGTATTCTTTCTCTCTTGACACTATGTGTTAGAATAACTTTTTCTTGATCCATGTTATCATACTATTAAATGCGTATTTTCTTTCCTGGCTGAGTCTTACGTCCCCTCCACTGTCCTTGCAGCTTATGGAAAGCTTGCCATGGCCTATTTTGTGCAACATAGTCCTTTTTTTTTTTTTTTTTTAAATCAAGGAAACGATGCTCACAAAAGCATGTGGCTGCTGATGGATTCTAGGGCCCAAGCCTAAAACAAGTTAAAAGCCATAGGCTTAGCCTAGAAGTCAATTTTTGCTTGCTGTCTGTTTTTCTCCAGAAAACATTAAAGTTCCAGGGAGTTTAGATAACCAGGAGTTTGAGTCAGACCATGAGGACAAAGTTTTGGACAAAGATAGAGGGTTAAACACATCCAGACTAGTTACTGCAATTTCTCATCTCTCCTTTCTTTACTTCCCCCACCAGGCAGTGACAACAGTAACACGTTATTTTTGTCCCTTGCAGCAGTGGCACTTTAAGGAAAGAAAATGATTGTCATATTGTTGAATCCATACTGCAAATATGTGAAGGGGGTGGGAGCGGCGGTGGTGGTGGAGGCGTGCTGCAGAAAGAGAGAGCAAGCCCAAGAGTTTGGAATGGGACATCACTGGTAGTGATGAGAGATGTTTGGCAAAGTTTGGGCTGACATCAGTCATTATACCACAAAGCTAACATGCAGACCCTGAAAACGCTCAGCTCTCCAGTTACTCAGATCTGGAGGCATCTGAGTGAGTTAAGTCAAGCAGGGTACTGCGGGTGGGGTCTGTGTAACTGATGCAGCTGGAAGTCACTCCTGAAACAGAGAGCAGACAGCAGTATTTAAAAGCTATTGAAATGAGTAGATGAAGGAAATGACTATTTTTAGAGAGAGTAACAGAGGAGACAGAATTATTATAGCAATTTAAAAAATGATTAAATCGTTATATAGCATTAAGAACATGAGAAAATCAAGACCCATGATGCATTACTTTCTGTCAATGAGAAAGAATGTTCTTCCTCCCAGATGAAGTTATGGGACACTTAGAAAGTTGTGGTGAGCACCATCTGGTGTAAGGGCTTCCCAGGTGGCACAGTGGTAAAGAACCTGCCTGCCAATGCAGGAGATATGAGAGATTCCAGTTCGACCCCTGGGTCAGAAAGATCCCCTGGAGTAGGAAATGGCAATGCTCCTCCAGTATTCTTGCCTGGAAAATTCCATGGACAGTGGAGGCTGGTGGGCTACAGTCCCCTGGGGCCACAAAGACTCAGACACAATTGAGCGCACACTCACTGTCTGGTGTGCCTGTTTTTAAAAACCTTTCACAAGTCAGTTGATTACTGAGCTCATTTAAATAGTGAATGTCTGGTAGTACTTAATATAAATTATTTACTACCTCAGAAAATTTTGTTTGACTACAGAGTATTAATAGAAAGAGGCTGTGTGTTGTGATAAGAAGGGCAAGAAATCTAGGGATCAAGGTGAGTCCTTGTTCTGAATTTGTGATTGTGTTTCAGGTTTCTTTATCTGAAAAATGAGGGAATCCAATCATCTGCAGAGTCCCTTTTAGCTCTGAAAATAATGGCAATATATCCAGAAAAGAAAGACATGCTTGTAATTGCAAATGTCAACGCTATTTCTAGTTATGTGACATCACAGCTTTCACTCACAGAATTATGTTTAACTGAATAGGTCCAGATTTAGAAATCTGCCTGTAAATGTGTTGATTTTCTGGAAATGCCTAAGCTCTTACAAGAATCCTAGATGACTGGCCTGGCAAGTCAGATCCAGGACTAGTTTCATCTGTCTAGATGTCTCTAGACTTGGGGACAAAGAGGAACAAATTTTAATCCTGGATTCTGGGCACATGCCCAGAGAGATTAGGGAAAAGGACTTCTGTGCCTCATGGAGATACTACTCAATCTCTTTTTGTTTTTAGGAATTGTAAGTGGGGAAGGCACATGGATTTCACTGAGTGTGTGGCCTTTCCTTTTATTCTCTGTTATTCCTTTCTTTTTCCTACTCCTGTCTTTGGATGAGGACTGATATCCATGTCTCGTTTGTCCCAGGAAATGCTCCAGGAAGTTAACGGTGAAGCTTGAGTGGCAGTGGTCACAGATTTAGGTGGAAGGATTACTGTCAATGACATTCAAATCCTATAAGATGTCGTGGGCAAGGCTACATGATAATTTAAATGAACAACTTTTTTTGCATGTGTTAACATGTTAACAACTGCTCTTGAATGTGTTATCTCAAAACAGCCTCAAAGCACATGATTTCATAGATGAGACAACATAAAGTCAGAAAGATAAAATCGTTTGCCTAAACTTATATAGACACTCTTTGGTTATGTCACCCTCAAGAGCTATGTTCTCTGCTCTCCCTGACCCCCAAGTTGTTGATTTCTATGGAGTAGTCACCAGAACTTTCTTCCTCTGGTTCCTGATTCAGTTCGGTCAATGGGACCACCAGGAGGAGATCAGAATATGGGAGGAAAGAGTGATTCTGCTCCTTCTCAGCTTCAGCATCATTCTAGAAGTGGCTGTATCCATGGGGGTGACCACAGCTCTGTCAAGCAGCCCCGTTTCTATGGCCCTAGTTCTTAACCAGGTTTCAATAACACCATTGACTCTCCCTGCTTATTTACCTAGGAGTTAAAATGGCTAGTTCCTGGGTGCCTTAACATCTCCTGTTGTTTCCCTTTACTTTGTGCTATCATAAATAGTCCTTTTTGTAAAAGTATGTTCCAAAAATTCTTGTGGGGTTCCAGACTTCCCTGGTGGTCCAGTGGTTGAGACTCTGTGCTCCCAATGCAGGGGGCCCAGGCTCGATCCCTGGTCAGGGAACTAGATCCCACATACTGCAACTAAGAGTTCACCTGATGTGATTAAATGTTCCTGCATGCCATGACTAAGACCCGATGCAGCCAAATAAATAATCCTTTTAAAAAAAGAAACAAACAAACAAAAAAACACACCACCTATTCAAAAAGTCTTGTAAGGTCCCTCCCCAAGTGACACATAAGTGTCAGAGCTGAGACTGGAAACTAGGTTATCTGACTTAGTCAGTGCTTTTTCTACCATGTCATCAGCCCTATCCAGAGGAATGTACTCTGACTAACACTGAGATGGGTAAAGGGGCAGATAATAGGGGAAGTTGCAGGGTTCCAAGCCAGGAAGGCTTCTGATGTAAACAAGCAGGCATACAACAGATTCTGGAGCAAAGTTGTGGGTTAAACCAGAGTGAATAACTAGAATCAGAATGGCAATGAGCAAAGTGAAATTCATGTACAAAATTATACTGGGCATCAGAAATAAGGTGATTACACAGGAAAGGTAAATCAGGTACTCATTTGTTCCGGAAGTGTATGTTGATGGTGCCTCCTGTGAAGGACACCAGGCTGGACAAGGAGACAGAGGTTCATGCATGGTCTTTAAGACAAGAATGTGGAAGTGATGGCTGTGTAGGTTGTATTGGCATTCTGGTTAGAAACAATATGATGGTTTATGACAGAAATAAAATGGCATGGAGAGATACATTAGGGCATGTTCAACAAGCTTTAAGGAAATATCTCATCTGAGCAACTCTATTAAAAAGCAAAACAATAGAACAAAAACAATCTCTCTCCATCTATATATTTACCTGTTGCTTCTGGTTTACATTGGTTGTTACCCAATACATTTAGGTAGCTGGTTTTGGTCAACTGGTCACCCTTATTTCAGCATTCACTGAACATATGGTAAGCACCATGCTTGGCTCTAGAGATACAAAACTCTGAAGACTAGGACCTTGCCCTCAAGTAGAGAACGCTCAGTGAAGGAGTGTGTGTGCTAAGTCGCTTCAGTTGTGTCTGACTCTTTGCGACCCCAGGGACTGTAGCCTGCCAGGCTCCTCTGCCCATGGGATTCTCCAGGCAAGAGTACTGGAGTGGGTTGCCATTCCTTTCTCCAGGGGATCTTCCTGACCCAGGGATCAAACTTGAGCCACTGTCTCCTGCAGTTCCCTGCTTTGCAGGCAGATTCTTTTCTACTGAGCCACCGGGAAGCCCCTTAGTGAGGGAGAGAGCCACATACACCATGAAAGCTTCCAGGAGATAAATGCTGTGTGATAAGGCTGGTGCCGTGTTGTGGGAAGAGGAAAGAGGAACAATGCTTTGGGGGAAGGTGGGGTGTGATAAGCTCTGTGTCTAAGATGGGCAACATTTAAAGGACTAATAGTGAATCTTAATGCAGATAAGGAAGGATTCCTTCCCTTGCTTAGACTGGCCCTAACTCAGAGTGGAGGGATAAGCTCTCCTTCTCTTTTGCTGTGTGAAGGTCGGTGGTCAAGGTTGGCTGCCTGCTTGCTAGGGAGGAGGCCATACCCCTGAAGTGGTATCAGGCCTCCTCTTCCAGCAATTCAATGTGGCTCAGTATTGACTATGTGGGAGTGTTGTTAATGGCTGATACCTATGCAGGGGTCTTTGTGGGTTAATGATTTGACCGGTTTATTATAGCTGCACTGTGGGTGGATTCCACTCATGTGAGAAAAATGACATTTCATTTCTCCAGTTTCTTATAAGTATTTTGAATATATTTCTAATAACCAACAACAACAAAAAATGAAAGTCAGTCTTGCTTGGTGTCTGGCTGCTCTCATTCTCCTGCCCCACCCCCACGTTCCACCATTCCATACATATTCAAGTATTTCTTTGCAACATGTTCTCTCAGACAGTGTTGGTCACCCAACCTTGCCCAAACGTCCCCTGCTGAGTCTCATCCACTGGTTGATTTAACCCTCCCCCGCTTTAGAAGCGCCCTACTCTGAAACCAAAGTCTAATTCACACATTAGTGATAAAGAATTGACTTAGCTCTGTCACTGTCTCCTTCTTCTCTTCCCTCACAGAAGCCTTTCTTTCTAGAAACATATTTTGATTTCACATTGGTCTGGGGGGTATGCCCCAGGTATAGGGATTTTAAAGCCTGTATAAGGAATAGAAAAGTTTCTGGTTTGCTGGTGGTTCTGGCATGTGGATGCTAGCCTGCTTTTGACTTTTTCCCATTTGGCAGGTGGGGGAGCTAGTGGAGGGCAGGGAAGCCTGGCATGGTGCAGTCCATGGGGTTGCAAAGAGTTGGACATGACCTAGCCACTGAACAAGAGCAACAGAGTTCCAGGACACTTGTAGGACAAAGTTCTGGACTTAAGTCTAAAAGTAGAGAGCTGTTGTCATTTGGAACTCATGGAGGAAAAACTTGTTGGGGCATTGTAGTCTTGGGAGAAGTCATAAGAGCTTCTCTATATGGAGGTAACTCTAGCCTGTTATTTCCCTTCCTTTCTTTCTTGTTTCATGTGCTAAGATAAGTGTGACTTAAGATTTGTGAATACAGCATAGAGAGCTCTTCATTAAAAAGAACTACTGTTTAAATGCCTTCTTTCTGAGAGCCTTTCTTTTGCCTACCAACACTGACAAATGGACTTATCATTTTCGTGCACAGGAACATAAGGAATTTAATAAGGTGAAGCCACGATCTTTACTCCCTCAGTATTCATTGATTCTCTGACTTAAGAATGGCACAGTGATTTTGCCTGACTTTACGGTGAATTTTCATCATCTGTGGTCATAAGAATTAATATTTTTAGTAGCATCATAATTTATGTAAAATATGGTGTCTTTCATGTTTTTGTTAAAGACATGTGGTATAGTAGTTAGAAATTTGATGCCAGCTCAGCTTCTAATAGATAAGTAATAACCTGAGGATGTCTCTCTCAAGTAATTATATTAGTATATACAGCTTGCTTTACCTTTTCCTTTATGTGCGCTCATGACTATATATTTTTTTCACCTGTTAAATCCCATTGCTGAAATTGTTCACAACATTATGTATACTACTTGAAATCATCATAATTAAAAATTAAGTTTAAATGCACATACCCCCAAGAAAGTTAAGAACAGGTGAACTATTTTAATTAGGTTGTTTTTTCTTAACAGATCTCTGACATGTGGCAAGGGAAGATCAGCGTGTGCAGGGCATTATGAAATGTGAGTGTGTGGGAGATGTGTCTAATAAGGATGCTCAGTGACTATGGGAGGTTGAAAAATAAGGACAGAAACAGAAGCTGCAAGAAAAAGCAGCAGAGGGGAGATGTGACTGTTTCAAGGATGAACTTAGTTTTCTGGAGGTGAGCAAATGAAGCATTAATGAAAATTTAAGTTAGACACCTTCTTGCAATTCCCTTATCATAGGAGAAGATTGTGTCAAAGATTAAACAATCAGAGATCAGATCAGTCGCTCAGTTGTGTCCGACTCTCTGCGACCCCATGAATCACAGCACGCCAGGCCTCCCTGTCCATCACCAACTCCCGGAGTTCACTCAGACTCACGTCCATCGAGTCAGAGATGCCATCCAGCCATCTCATCCTCTGTCCTCCCCTTCTCCTCCTGCCCCCAATCCCTCCCAGCATCAGAGTCTTTTCCAATGAGTCAACTCTTTGCATGAGGTGGCCAAAGTACTGGAGTTTCAGCTTTAGCATCAGTCCTTCCAAAGAAATCCCAGGGCTGATCTCCTTCAGAATGGACTGGTTGGATCTCCTTGCAGTCCAAGGGACTGTCAAGAGTCTTCTCCAACACCACAGTTCAAAAGCATCAATTCTTCAGTGCTCAGCTTTCTTCACAGTCCAACTCTCACATCCATACATGACCACAGGAAAAACCATAGCCTTGAGTAGACGAACCTTTGTTGGCAAAGTAATGTCTCTGTTTTTGAATATGCTATCTAGGTTGGTCATAACTTTCCTTCCAAGGAGTAAGCGTCTTTTAATTTCATAACTGCAGCCACCATCTGTAGTGATTTTGGAGCCCAGAAAAATAAAGTCTGACACTGTTTCCACTGTTTCCCCATCTATTTCCCATGAAGTGGTGGGACCGGATGCCATGATCTTCGTTTTCTGAATGTTGAGCTTTAAGCCAACTTTTTCACTCTCCACTTTCACTTTCATCAAGAGGCTTTTGAGTTCCTCTTCACTTTCTGCCATAAGGGTGGTGTCATCTGCACATCTGAGGTTATTGATATTTCTCCCGGCCATCTTGATTCCAGCTTGTGTTTCTTCCAGTCCAGCATTTCTCATGATGTACTCTGCATATAAGTTAAATAAACAGGGTGACAATATACAGCCTTGACGAACTCCTTTTCTTATTTGGAACCAGTCTGTTGTTCCATGTCCAGTTCTAACTGTTGCTTCCTGACCTACATATAGGTTTCTCAAGAGGCAGATCAGGTGTTCTGGTATTCCCATCTCTTTCAGAATTGTCCACAGTTTATTGTGATCCACACAGTCAAAGGCTTTGGCATAGTCAATAAAGCAGAAATAGATGTTTTTTTGGAACTCTCTTGCTTTTTCTATGATCCAGCAGATGTTGGCAATTTGATCTCTGGTTCCTCTGCCTTTTCTAAAACCAGCTTGAACATCAGGAAGTTCACGGTTCACAGATTGCTAAAGCCTGGCTTGGAGAATTTTGAGCATTACTTTACTAGTGTGTGAGATGAGTGCACTTGTGTGGTAGCTTGAGCATTCTTTGGCATTGCCTTTCTTTGGGATTGGAATGAAAACTGACCTTTTCCAGTCCTCTGGCCACTGCTGAGTTTTCCAAATTTGCTGGCATATTGAGTGCAACACTTTCACAGCATCATCTTTCAGGATTTGAAATAGTTCAACTGGAATTCCATCACCTCCACTAGCTTTGTTCGTAGTGATGCTTTCTAAGGCCCACTTGACTTCACATTCCAGGATGTCTGGCTCTAGGTCAGTGATCACACCATCATGATTATCTGGGTCGTGAAGATCTTTTTTGTAAAGTTCTTCTGTGTATTCTTGCCATCTATTCTTAGTATCTTCTGCTTCTGTTAGGTCCATACCATTTCTGTCCTTTATTGAGCTCATCTTTGCATGAAATGTTCCTTTGGTATCTCTGATTTTCTTGAAGATATCCCTAGTCTTTCCCATTCGGTTGTTTTCCTCTATTTCTTTGCACTGATCACTGAAGAAGGCTTTCTTATCTCTTCTTGCTATTCTTTGGAACTCTGCATTCAGATGCTTATATCTTTCCTTTTCTCCTTTGCTTTTCGCTTCTCTTCTTTTCACAGCTATTTGTAAGGCCTCCCCAGACAGCCATTTTGCTTTTTTGCATTTCTTTTCTATGGGAATGGTCTTGATCCCTGTCTCCTGTACAATGTCACGAACCTCATTCCATAGTTCATCAGGCACTCTATCTATCAGATCTAGGCCCTTAAATCTATTTCTCACTTCCACTGTATAATCATAAGGGATTTGATCTAGGTCATACCTGAATGGTCTAGTGGTTTTCCCTACTTTCTTCAATTTAAGTCTGAATTTGGCAATAAGGAGTTCATGGTCCTTGTTTTTGCTGACTGTATAGAGCTTCTCCATCTTTGGCTGCAAAGAATATAATCAATCTGATTTCGGTGTTGACCATGACCGTGACATCATGACACGGTGATGTCCGTGTATAGAGTCTTCTCTTGTGTTGTTGGAAGAGGGTGTTTGTTATGACCAGTGCATTTTCTTGGCAAAACTCTATTAGTCTTTGCCCTGCTTCATTCCGTATTCCAAGACCAAATTTGCCTTTACTCCCGGTGTTTCTTGACTTCCTACTTTTGCATTCCAGACCCCTATAATGAAAAGGACATCTTTTTGGGGTGTTAGTTCTAAAAGGTCTTGTAGGTCTTCACAATGGATTGTCCTAAAAATAATTTTGACAAAATGAAGCCTTCATCAGACTAGGTCCCTGGGGGACTATGGTGGCCAGCCCTCTTACTGTCTACCTATTGATGGCTGTGTTGGACATACAGCAGGAAAGAGAAACAAAACTTTGTAGTTAGTGGGCTACTAAGATTTCCCTAAAGTCAGATTTTTATTCCTTCAGTCAACATAGGTCCTAGCGTATGTGAATGAAAATAAGTGTGCAGAAGGAGAATAAATTAGAGAATTAAAATAGGCAATTTCCATAAAAATAATAATAATGGATCATTTACAAGGTAAGATTCAATAGTTTCTTACTGATAATGGGCAAAATTAACTGAAAGATTGTATAGCTGATTCCCTGAAGTAGGATATGTTTGCTATATACACGTTTTAGAGAATTTGAAGGGAGTGGTAGTTACTCTAATTTTTCATATTGGCAAATATTTCACTCTGATGCTCCAACTCCCGCCCTCTGAAGTGCACTCATTCACTGTGATTGTGGCCCTTTGGAACACCAAGCCCTAAGGGGCTTCAGGATTATTGTGTATGCAGGGCAGCATGCTATGACTGCCTTTAGAGCTGGAATACAATAGGGAAACCTGTTGGCACCAGAACCTGAGGCAGAATGCTTAAGGAATCCCTGAGACTGCACTGCTGTTAAACACCTTGGTGGGAGGGATTTCCAGTCTTCTTTGCAAGCTTAAAAAAGTACAGAACAAATTTTATTTCACTCTAATGCAGCTTATGGGCTTCCCAGCTGGTGCTAGTGATAAAGAATCCACCTCCTAGTGTAGGAGACAAAAGAGAGGTAAGTTAGATCCCTGGGTGGGATGATCCCCTGGAGGAGGAATTCAACCCACTCAAGAATTCTTGCCTTGAAAATCCCATGGATAGGGGAGCCTGGAGGGCTGCGGTCCATGGGGTCGCAAAGAGTCGGATACAACTGAGCGACTAACACTAATGCCACTTATGCCAGCATAAGGTTTCTGTCCTGAATTGCAATTTCAAAAACAAACCAAAAACTGCCCAGAAGCTGGTAAAACTTCCAGTTCTTAATGTAAGTTTCAGTTTAATTTGACTTGCAAAATTCATGGAGTTCTAGAACTGGAAGTGCTCCTAGAGATCACCTAGTGTATATTATTTTGTTTTATAGATGAGGAAACTGAGACCTGAAAGATTAGATGACCTGCCCAAAATCACACTGGCAAAGCTGAGACTAAAGCCCAATCCCTCTCATTTTTAGGATATTTTTGACCACACCAAGATTCTGCATGTAGTTTCATTTAGCATTCAGTGTTCATCACTATTTTAGAAATTTGTATTTTTTTGTTTCACATCAATAGGGTCAGAACAGCACATTCATTAACTAGTTCATTTTTTTGTGTACTCCCATTTATCCAACACTCCTTTACTACCTTCTTTGGAAATTGTATTGATCCTCATTACAATCCTTCTTTCCAAAGGAAGAACTCTTCATACAGAAAATAGTACGAATTTACCAATTTCCTTGGGTTTAACACTTTAATTCTGATTCTTTGAATAATTCCTCACAGACTTTCATTTACTTGTTTTTGCAAAATCTAGGGTCAGATGAATTCCGAATATAATAGAAGGGAGATCTAATATTTCTGTTTTTATTTTCCTGAGGCCCATATTTGTTTTTGTAATATAGGATTCCAATATGAATTTGCTATACAAGTGGCCCTGTTTTTTCAGTTGCACTTAAGGAAAAAAAAAGTATAACTTCCACAGTTAAATAAGGCCATGTATTTATTCCATGTATTACCCTATACTTGTACTGATGAAATTGTCATTTATTTTCAAATTAGTTCATGTATAAAAAAGTCACTTGGATTCTGCTTTCCCACTGCTGATTAGTGAGAATACTGTGTCTGCCATGTGAGCAATAAACATGAATTTATTACTCTTGTGAAAATTATACCAAAGAAATTATGGACATAGGTCCACAGGAACTCATAATTTAGTTATGAAGAAGACATAAAGAAATATAAGAACCATGAAAATCTTATGCTCTTGATATATTCTTATCCCTAGAAAAAGGTTACTCTTTGGACTACAGAGAAATGAGAAACACTAGGTCAGTCAGTCAACGTGTCAGTGTTTGAAGATTTGGGTGTTAAGCCAGATTTTGAAACAAACCTGATGAAGATATAGGGAGAGGGTAGTTCAGGTGCTGATGTTCTCACTGTTCAAAGGAAACACTTGGGCTTGAATTTTTCTCTCTCTCCTTTAAGACTAACTGAATGTCCCAGTCTGTGCACCCGCTCCTTCAGAATGCTCAGGTTCCCTTTCAGCAGCAATTCCTGAGAGCTCAGTTCCACTAACCATGTAAAGCGCTCTGGCATGTTGTCACATTCGTTCACCTAATTGTTTTTCCATGGAGGCAGGTTATTCTCAATCTTCCCCTCCATGCTATTAGTCTTACCCACCACTGGAATCTAAAATATATAAGTGATGTGTGTAGGGAGAGGGAGAAGGGAAGGAGAGGCGGTGACTAAGCCCTAGCTCTAGCTCTCACTCTGTTCCCGAAGATGTCAATTTAATAGGCCTTTCTGCTCATACGTGGTCCACAGACAGCACCCCAGAGTCCACCTTATTAGAAATGCCAAATCTCAGGCCCCACCTGAGATCTGCTGAAGCAGTCTACTGAATCAGTTCAACCATTTTCCTAGGTGATTTGCATGCACATTCAGGGTTAAGAAGCTGCTTCCCAATATAGTCATTTAAGGGAGCTTTTCAAGGTACTTCCCTGGTAGCTCAGATAGTAAAGAATCAGCCTGCAATCCAGGAAACCTGAGTTCTATCCCTGCATTGGGAAGATCTCCTGGAGGAGGGAATGTCAACACACTCAAGTATTCTTGCCAGAAGAATCCATGGTCAGAGGAGCCTAGCAAGCTACAGTCTCTGGGGTCACCAAGAGTCAGAAATGACTGAGCAACTAACACGCTTTCAAAGTACTAATTAGTGAGCTCTATTTCAACATAGTTAAATCAGAATCTCTGGTGACTAGGCATCTGTATGATTGAAACATTTCCCGGGAGGTTCTAGTCAGTGCTTCTTTCAGTTGCTAAGTCATGTCCAGCTCTTTGTGACCCCATGGACTGCAGTACACCAGGCACTTCTGTCACTATCTCTCGAACTTTGCTCAAATTCATGTCCATTGAGTCGGTGATGCTATCTAACCATCTCATCCACTGCTCCCCTGTTCTTTTGCCTTCAATCTTGCCCAGTGTCAGGGTCTTTTCCAATGAGTCGGATCATCACAGCAGGTGGCCAAAGTATTGAAGCTTCAGCATCAGTCTTTCCAGTGAATATTCAAAGTTGATTTCCTTTAGGATTGACTGGTTTGATCTCCTTGCAGTCCAAGGAATCCTCAAGAGTCCTCTCCAGCACCACAATTCAAAAGCACAATTCAGTTCTTCTGCACTCAGCCTTCTTTATGGTCAACTCTCACATCTGTACATGACTACTGGAAAAACCACAGCCTTGACTATAAAGAACTCTGTCAGCAAAGTAATGTCTCTGCTTTTTAATATGCTGTCTAGGTTTGTCTAGCTTTTCTTCCAAGGAGCAAGAGTCTTTTAATTTCATGGCTGCAGTCACATCCACAGTTATTTTGGAGCCCAAGAAAATAAGATCTGTCACTGCTTCCACTTTTTCTCCTTCTATTTGCCATGAAGTGATGGGACCGGCTGTCATGATCTTAGTTTTTTGAATGTTTAGTTGTAAGCCAGCTTTTTCACCCTCCTCTTTCACTGTCATCAAGAGGTTCTTCAGTTCCTCTTCACTTTCTGCCATTAGAGTGATATCATCTGCATATCTGAGGCTGTTGATATTTCTCTTGGCAATCTTGATTCCAGCTTGTGCTTCATCCAGCCCAACATTTCGCATGATGTATTCTGCATAGAAGTTAAACAAGCTGGGTAACAATATACAGCTTTGTTGTACTCCTTTCCCAATTTGGAACCAGTTAGTTGTTCCACATCCAGTTCTAACTGTTGCTTCTTGACTCATATACAGTTAGAACCAGATATGGAACAACTGACTGGAGACAGGTAAGGTGATCTGGTATTCCTATCTCTTTAAGAATTTTCTGAAGTTTTTTTGTGATCCACACAGTCAAAGACTTTTGTGTAGTCAATAAAGCACAAGTAGGTATTTTTCTGGAATTCCCTTGCTTTCTCCAGGATCCAACAAATGTTGGCAATTTGATCTCTGGTTCCTCTGCCTTTTCTAAACCTAGCTGCTACATCTGTAAGTTCTTGTTTCATGTACTGCTGAAGCTTAGCTTGAAGGATTTTGAGCGTAATCTTGCTAGCATGTGAAATGAGTGCAGTTGTGTGGTAGTTCAAGCATTCTTTGGCATTGCCCTTCTTCTAGTCAGTGCCCCTACATCCTTTTACCAGATGACAAGACAGACCCACAAAGCAGGGAGGTAAACATGGGAAAGAGAGAATATAGGATAAGGTATGTGTTTCAAAGTATCTTATAGGGTCTAAGCAGAGATATACAAAAAAAATCTTCATGACCCAGATAATCATGATGGTGTGATCACTGACCTAGAGCCAGACATCCTGGAATGTGAAGTCAAGTGGGCCTTAGAAAGCATCACTACGAACAAAGCTAGTGGAGGTGATGGAGTTCCAGTTGAACTATTTCAAATCCTAAAAGATGATGCTGTGAAAGTGCTGCATTCAATATGTCAGCAAATTTGGAAAACTCAGCGGTGACCACAGGACTAGAAAAGGTCAATTTTCATTCCAATCCCAAAGAAAGGCAATGCCAAAGAATGTTCAAACTACCACACAATTGCACTCATCTCACATGCTAGCAAAGTAATGCTCAAAATTCTCTGAGCCAGGCTTCAGCAGTACGTGAACCATGAACTTCCAGATGTTCAAGCTGGATTTAGAAAAGGCAGAGGAGCCAGAGATCAAATTGCCAACATCTTGTGAATCATAGAAAAAGCAAAAGAGTTCCAGAAAAACATCTACTTTTGCTGTGGCTCAGACGGTAAAGCATCTGCCTGCAGTGCGGGAGACCTGGGTTCGATCCCTGGGTTGGGAAGATCCCCTGGAGAAGAAAATGGCAACCCACTCCAGTACTCTTGCCTGGAAAATTCCATGGACTGAGGAGCCTGGTGGGCTACAGTCCATGGGGTCGCAAAGAGTCGGACACGACTGAGCGACTTCACTTTCTTTCACATTTGCTTTATTGACTATGCCAAAGCCTTTAACTGTGTGGATCACAATAAACTGTGGAAAATTCTTCAAGAGTTGGGAATACCAGACCACTTGACCTGCCTCCTGAGAAATCTGTATGCATGTCAAGAAGCAACAGTTAGTACTGTACATGGGACAACAGACTGGTTCCAAATTGGGGAAGTCAGTCAAGGCTATATACTGTCACCTTGCTTATTTAACTTATATGCAAAGTACGTCATGTGACATGTTGGGCTGGATGAAGGACAAGCTGGAATCAAGATTGCCGGGAGAAATATCAATAACCTCAGATATGCAGGTGACCCCACCCTTATGGCAGAAAGTGAACAAGAACTAAAGAGCCTTTTGATGAAAGTGAAAGAGGAGAGTGAAAAAGCTGGCTTAAAACTCAACATTCAGAAAACTAAGATCATGACATCCAGTCCCATCACTTTATGGCAAATAGATGGGGAAACAATGGAAACAGTGAGAGGCTTTATTTTCTTGGGCTCCAAAATCACTGCAGATGGTGACTACAGCCATGAAATTAAAAGACGCGTGCTCCTTGGAAGAAAAGCTATGACCAACCTAGACAGCCTATTATAAACCAGAGATATTACTTTGCCAACAAATGTCCATCTAGTCAAAGCTATGGTTTTTCCAGTAGTCATGTATGGATGTGAGAGTTGGACTATAAAGAAAGCTGAGCACTGAAGAACTGATGCTTTTGAACTGTGATGTTGGAGAAGACCGTTGAGAGTCTCTTGGACTGCAAAGAGATCCAACCAGTCCATCCTAAAGGAGATCAGTCCTGAATATTCATTGGAAGGACTGATGCTGAAGCTGAAATTTCAATACTTTGGCCATCTGATGCGAAGAGCTGACTCATTGGAAAAGACCCTGATGCTGGGAAAGATTGAAGGCAGGAGGAGAAGGGGACAACAGAGGATGAGATCGTTGGATGGCATCACCTACTCAATGGACATGAGTTTGCGTAAACTCCGGGAGTTAGTGATGGACCGGAAAACCTGGCGTTCTGCAGTCCATGGGGTCACAAAGAGTCGGACAGGACTGAGCGACTGAACTGAGCTGAACTGAACTGAAGCAGAGGTGGAGGTGGGTGGGGCTCAAATCAGTTTGCATCCCCTTATCTTAATCAAGAGTCATTGGTGCACCTAGGTCAGTGAATGATTTTCAACAATTCTGAATCTCTTTGTTTGGGAAAGGGGTGGTGCTGAAGGTAACATTTCAGAGAAGATAACCAGAGTATTTAGGGGAAGACAGAGAGCAAATCAGAATGGATAATATGATTGAGAGTCTTCAGAGTCAATAGGAAAGGAATGAGTAGGCGTTCTTCAGTACTGTGGAAAGCTGTTCTGTGGATTTCTTTTACTATTTTGTCCCCAAGTTGAGGAATACTGATTTCAAAAATGTGTAGTCTTTTTATTGCTGACACAGAGGGCAACAACACTTTTCTAATAGTGGTGTGGATATGATCCTTGCATTCGTTCAATACATCAACCATCTTGACGTACAGCACCAAATTGATATCTAAGATGAATCCTTCATAAAATTGTTAGTTGTCATTCAAGACCTTGCACTCATTTATGGAACTATTTAGGTTTTATTTGTTTTATTTTTGTAGTAGGAAAATACTGTGTATTTTAAATACCTACATAGAGAAATGTGCAGAGTACTCTGCTAGGTGCTGCAGATGAAAAGAATATTAAAGGATACCACTCCTGCCTCTGAAGGGCTTAAAATTTATTGGAAATAGGGGGAGTGGGATGGTCAGAACTTGTATGCCCCAAAACATAAACAACTGTGAAGCAGAGCACACATTGAAAGCCAAATGGGAGATTCAGACAAGTGCTAATGGACAGGGAAGAGAACCCACTGGGGGTTCTCTTACGTTTGTGGATATTATGCTTTGGGCTTCTCCCTCTAAAAGATGTGTGAACTCAGAGACTTATTCTATTTCATCACTTTTTCTCACTTAGAGCTTTAATAATTATTTAACTTTTCTTAAAAACAGTTAGCTGAATGCAAAGGTTTCTTAGGTGTGTCCCTGGCGCTAAGTTTTAAGGTACTTCAGAGACACAATGAGTTATCTTGCTAAGCTTGAATATCTAGGGAAGTTACAAGACCTTAAGATAATTAGCCTTTGTAATATGCTTCCAAACTGGACATTTTGCAGATAACTATTGTCCTGCCTTCTCCTCCTAGCAAGGGGTTGTGATTTCCCAACAAAGGCAGAGGAGTTGCAAAACAGCAGGACTTTGCTACAATTAGTAATTAATGAGGTGCTAAAAAGTGCCAGAGCAGAGGCTCCCAGATGCGGTATGTGACTCAAAGGGATAAGAAGCACCCAGAATTTCAAACAAAAGTGTCACTTAAATAAACAGAAAGTCAAGTGAGTCCAGTCTGTGGAATGGGAAATGGTCTATTGACATCAGGAGTGATCACACAACTGTGTAATACAATATAATAAAGATTAGTCACTGCATTTTGCAACTTACCAAAAAAAACTTTTTCCCCCTCTAAATCCTGCAGAAAGTGAGCAGTTATCTGCTTTGCAATATTCAATGAAGTCAAAATGAACTCTTAATGTACTGTAGTGATCAAATAAATAACCAGTTCGTACAGGTTCCCACCAGCATGACTTTCCTCTGCCTCTTTAATGTATATTAATCAATCAAGTTAATTATTAATATTAGTTGACAGGCCAAAGTACTTTACTAACTAGTACTTTACTAACTAGTAGCCAGAGACCCAAGGCCTAAGAAGAGATTTCTTTACTGATAGGAGCTTTGTTGAGAGAGAAGAACTTAAGGGTTGCTTTGAATCATGAGAGTTGCCTAAAGTGGAATATGTTTTCCTGCAGAGTAGAATTTCTAAGTAAATTCGGATGAATATTAAGGCATTTTCCAATTAAGATTTTATGGTTTCTTCAGGAATTCCCTGGCAGTCCAGTGCTTGGGACTCCATGCTTTCACTACCTGCTGCTGCTAAGTCGCTTCAGTCGTGTCCGACTCTGTGTGACCCCATAGACGGCAGCCCACCAGGCTCCCCCGTCCCTGGAATTCTCCAGGCAAGAACACTGGAGTGGGTTGCCATTTCCTTCTCCAATGCATGAAAATGAAAAGTGAAAATGAAGTTGCTCAGTCGTGTCCGACTCCTAACGACACCATGGACTGCAGCCCACCAGGCTCCTCCGTTCATGGGATTTTCCAGGCAAGAGTACCGGAGTGGGTTGCCACTGCCTTCTCCATTTCACTACCAGGGCCTGGGTTTGGGCCTGGGTTTGATCCCTGGTCTGGGAACTAAGATCTGGCAAGCTGCACACACGCTCCCTGCACGCGTGCTGCCCCCCCCACCGCCCCTTCAAATGCACTATTTAAATTTTGGGTTGGTAGATAATAAAATAAAATTAAAATAGGATTTACCAACCTAGAATAGCAGAAGTTCACTAAACAGGTCACTAAAATATCCATCTATATCCATAATAGGCTTCCTTGATGGCTCAGTTTTAAAGAATCAGTCTGGCAATGCAGGAGACTGGGTTCAATCCCTGAATCAGGAAGATCCCCTGGAAAAGGCAATGGCAACCACTCCAGTATTCTTGCCTGGAGAATCCCATGGACAGAGGAGCCTGGTGAGCTATAGTCCATATGGTCACAAAGAGTCAGACAGGACTGAAGAGACTAAGCACACATACACACACATATATAGATGCACTTTATGTAGGTATCCTGCTATAAAGAACAAAAATGGTTAGATGTAATTTGATTATCCTACCATAAGAATCGGAGAAGGCAATGGCACCCCACTCCAGTACTCTTGCCTGGAAAATCCCATGGATGGAGCGGCCTGGTAGGCTGCAGTCCATGGGATCGCGAAGAGTCAGACATGACTGAGTGACTTCCCTTTCACTTTTCACTTTCATGCATTGGAGAAGGATATAGCAACCCACTCCAGTGTTCTTGCCTGGAGAATCCCAGGGACTGGGGAGCCTGGTGGGCTTCCATCAATGGGGTCGCACAGAGTCGGACACGACTGAAGCAACTTAGCAGCAGCAGCGTAAGTATTATTCCTTTGAGGGGTTTCATAGTTATGTCGATTGTTATCAATGTATGATACTTAATGTTTCAATGACCTTGAGAAAATTTCTCTGTTTAATAAGCCTACTTGAGTTTGAAAATGCAGAACAGGTGAAAGAAATTTCTTAAAGGTATCCAAATGTTAAGATATTAGGAGAATTAAGCAAGTCCCTGATTTTTGTTTTTGCAGCATGGAACTAATACATATATATCTTGCCATAATAAAATGCATAACATTTTCACATTTACAAGTAACTCTATGTTCATTATACATGTGAAAAAGCTGAATATATTTGAATTTGGTTAGTGAACTTTAATTTGTAGAAATAAAGGCTTCATGGTAGGTTTATTTGATAGCATTTATTAAATGCTAGCGCATTGGAAAAAACCACTAGCTGCCTCACACTAAAGCTATTATTGGGAATTTGGAATTTTAATACTATAAATCACAAAGCCAGTATTTAATGACTTGACTTTAGAGATCTCTTGTCCTGGTACCAGCAGGTTAGAGATATAAATCAATAGTTTACTCAGCAGAAACATTTTGGCTCTATCCATTAAGAATAACGGAATTGTTATGGCTTTTCTTCTTTAAGAAACTTCGTAGATTTTGTGGGGGAAGGGGAATATTGTATCAATAGCTTTTCCTGTTTTAAAATATGTACTGAAAAATAATTCACTGGATCAAGTCTTTTCCTCCAACATACTCTAGAGGGAGTCAAATCTAAGAAAGTTATACTTCCTGCATTTCAACTGCTATTGGTTCTTTTTAGAAATTCCTTTTTTTGGTGACATTGTTGTTTGGTCCTCTTAGTTAATAAAGGTTCAGTCCAGGAGGTGATGAGAACCTGGAGCTAATGAGGCCAAAGTGGGGACTGACTCCCTATACGAACCAGGTAGCATCTTACAGAGAAAATATCCTGTCCTTCGTTACAGACTGCATGGGTCAGCCTGTGAACCAAAGCATGTTTTGGCATGTATGGGGAGGTAAAGAGTGGAGTGAGAAAGTGTTTATGAATCAGGGAAATTCTTCCTTCCAGATAAAAATATAAGCTCCACTATGAGTCTTAACATTGCCTTTAATTAGCTATATGAAGTTGGAGATGCCATTATCCTCTTGGAAAGTCAGTTTTCCAATTCTGCTAAAATAGAGCGTTGAGTTAGAAAGATCCAGATCTAAATTTTATGATATTATTTCAACAGAAGATAGTTTACCATTTGTATAAAAGCCTGCCTTGAAAATCTGAGAAGGAGCCAGGAACTTCTAGATAAATTGTGGATGTCCAGTGTTTTGTTCTTAAAATACTTGGACCATCACTGAACATACATAACTGGACTACATGTTCTTCTCCTAAACACTTATTGGGCTCTTTTCTCCTTTTATGGCTTTTTTTTTTTCATCTGGAATTCCTCCAGCTGCTCTCTGCAACTATAGAAATCCTATGTGTTCTTCAAGGCCCTACTCAGTTGATGTGTGCTCCATGAAAAACACCTTGTACCTTCCAACATTATGGGAATGATTTCTGCTTCCTCTGAACTTTCTTGGCATTTTGCTTTCATTTTTCTTCTGGCATTATCATTTTTTATCTTGCCTCATAATTGTTTTTTGGATGTGGCTTACCTCTTTGTGCTCAGTTGTGTCCGACTCTTTGTGGTCACGTGGACTGTAGCCCACCAGGATCCTCTGTCCATGGGATTTTCCAGGCAAGAATAATGGGGTGAGGTGCCATTTCCTAGTCCATGGGATCTTCCCTACCCAGGGATCTTCAGCACATCTTAAAGCTCCTTAAGTGTAGATCTGATTCAGTTCAGTTCAGTCGCTCAGTCATGTCTGACTCTTTGCGACCCCATGAATCGCAGCATGCCAGGCCTCCCTGTCCATCACCAACTCCCGGAGTTCACTCAGACTCACGTCCATCGAGTCAGTGATGCCATCCAGCCATCTCATCCTCTGTCATCCCCTTCTCCTCCTGCCCCCAATCCCTCCCAGCATCAGAGTCTTTTCCAATGACTCAACTCTTCACGTGAGGTGGCCAAAGTACTGGAGTTTCAGCTTCAGCATCATTCCCTCCAAAGAAATCCCAGGGCTGATCTTCAGAATGGACTGGTTGGATCTCCTTGCAGTCCAAGGGACTCTCAAGAGTCTTCTCCAACACCACATTTCAAAAGCATCAATTCTTCGGTGCTCAGCCTTCTTCACAGTCCAACTCTCACATCCATACATGACCACTGGAAAAACCGTAGCCTTGACTAGACGGACCTTTGTTGGCAAAGTAATGTCTCTGCTTTTGAGTATGCTATCTAGGTTGGTCATAACTTTTCTGATTATGTTCTTCATTTTAAGTAGCATGACTTGCTCATAGGATATGCTCAAATATTTATTCAAACATGAATAAAAAGAATGCTACTTAATAAAAAAAAACACACCTAGTTTTAGAAACTTATAAGGAGACATGGAGTCCATTTTAGTATCACTAATTGCAATTCTTCACACTTCCTCCTTGAATGCTGAGACAGCTCCTATATTTTTTGAGGAAATAGTTTTAGGAAATTCTCTCTTTAGGGATCAAGGGAGGAAAAATTATTTTGAATATCTTTTTTCTAGTGTACTTTATATATTTATTTCTAAGAAATTATAGTTTCGATTTTATTCTCTGGCAGCTATAAGTTGGTATTACTCAAAGCAGATTTTGTATGAATGCTTTTAAGATCTGCAAAACATTTTCATGTAGTTCATTCTTGTAAATGTAGCCCTTAGGGATGAGGAGTAGCCAGCATTTTTCTCATCAGATACCAATTTATTTCCATATCATAACAGGATCACATCTCCAAGTAGAACTGGATGTGAAATTAGAAATTCTTATATTTAGTACAAAATGCATATAGACTTTTGCTTCACAGTTTCTTAATCATTGCAACTTTGATTTCTGTTATTATGCCTCCTTCTCTTCTTCCTGTTTTGATTTCCACATTTTGTTTCTTCCTTACAGCCCAGTTATGACAAGACATTTATATACTAGGTTTTCAATACATGTTTTATTTGTTTTTATTCTTACTGGTCATTTTCCTCTACTAGGGAGTGGAATTTTATCCAGGGAAACGAGTCATGCGTGTAGAATTTGTCTTTTTTTTTTTCGGTAACTTGCAAAATTACTTGCCCTCTCAGTGGCCTTTTTCATCACAAACTTTTCATCCTGTATTTTAGCTCTTCTGTATTTTCTTCAAGTGGCTACCATTTCATTCCTGTTGGCCATCAGCTTACACTGTGGGATCCCCTCCCTTGGTAATTGCAAAGGCATAAATCCCTGATGATAAAATATTGAGTGGCAGGGTTGAGATTTCTGGACCTGAGGGCCTTGTGTATCATCATGTCCTTCACGTTATCATACCATGAACATTTATGGCTTTATCAGTGGGTGTGGCAGAGTGTTCTTCCTTCTACCCTGATGTTGAATGTCTTTCACTTAAGCCTCCTCACCTCTGAGCTCAGTGCAGGGCTGAAGGCAGAGTTCTTATCTATTCTTTTTAATTCCTATCTCATCCTTCTGCCACAGTTCTTTGTGCCTCTTCTGGACTGGTGTGATGACCAGGGTATGAAAACTTTATCTCCATTTAAATATGTATTAGAAAATTACATCTTATATTAATGGTAATATCATATACTAGAATCAGAAGTGTCAAAAAGATTGATGTTAAAGGCCAGGTTGAAACAGTATTAAAGAGGATAAATGCCATTTGCAAAGATGAGCTCTGGTAGGAGTTCATGGCATTCTGTATTTGAGTTCTGTCCCTTGGATTGATGTTTTGTTCAACTGATTTTTTTTTTTTTGGCATTCCAGAAGGCTGAGCAGTATGGAGTGTGCAATGTCTAACATAGATTGCAGAGGCTTTGTGATAACTTATATTCCAGGTTAATTTCTAGGTCTTCCTTGTAGAAGGAAGATGTTTTCATTTAGAAATCAAACTATTGATATGGCAGAAAACAAAACATATTTTTACCCTTTACATCAAAACTCTGAACAGAATTTCATAATAGAGATAGTATCATCTATGATTTTAGAGGCTTAGTTTCTGTGTCTTCTTTGGTGATTCCTTTTGCAGTTTAAGGTGTGCCTTTAAATGATAGAGGAATCTTTTGAGTATTAAAGCCATTGTGACTCTACTAAGGAACAGCTGGTTCTCTGCCCTCATAAGGTGGTTGGTATCATTCTCTTCTCTTGGTTTCAGAGCTGACTTGGATTTCAGGCTGGCACTTCATGCTGTTGATAATGATATAAGTTGCTGGTAAAGTATAACGTATGTATGGCCAATATTGATAAAGTGAACATAAATTTTATGATGTTGTCATAGCATTGAACTGCTCTCAATATTTCAGGATTTTAGATTTGTGTCATCATCTCCCTTCTTTCTTTTGCTCCTTCTTCATTTCTTTTTAATGGCTGAAAAGTATAGATTAACTGACAAACTGATGTGTTCGTGTGTCCTGGACCCAAGCCTTTTTTGAAACTCTTAAAATGAATGACTGATAAAGCTAGTGCTTGAATATCTTGGAAGAAAGACACTAATATCATAAAAATGTTCAGAATCTAGAACTAAACACATCATGGCTAATGTGTTTATCTGTAAAGATATATAAAGAGGCAGTGCCAAGATCATTCCTTGGGAAAAAATGTGTCAGAAGAGTAGTCTTCATAGTAACCTATGCATTACTTAGAGTCATAAGTCTTGGCTTTTGTCCTGCATATATGGTTTTTTATCCTTCATATTTTATGTTTTGGGGTGCAGCTTATATCAAGGATAGCATGATGACACAGAAAAAACTATCTTTTAACTGCAAAATTTCCTGAGGGTAAATGGTAAGGACTTGGACAACATATGTAAATTTCTGCAGTGCAGCAATTATCTCAAACATTTAGATATGGCTTTGGGAAACCCACTAAAAGTCTTTGAAGTAGGGAAGAAAAAAAGATTAAGTTTCATTTACAATAATGCAGAAAAATATGTAAAATATTTATAGGGAAAAAAAGTTATGTTGGAGCAGAGGCACAGAAATAAGGAACTTATCTTAATCATAATGAACTCTCTTAAAAATCTTATCTGAATTATTACTGGTAGATTTCTCTTGTTGCCTTTATACTTCTGTTCAGCTTTATGCCAAGACTTTTAAAAATGCAAAACATATAGGGAAGTCAAGCTCTCAAACGATCTTCTCCATAAGCCTGAGGATTCGCACTCTTCCTGTGCTTTGTCTCTCCTCACCCCATCAAAACATCTCCATGCCACTGTGGTTTCCATGATTTGTAAAATGACGATTTTTTTCATATTAGAAAACAAGGCAATGTAACCATGTTTCTACTACTATAGACAAGATACATTCCATTAAAAATAAGTAAAGCATTTAGATTCAAACTTCCGAATTAGTTCTGGCCATTAGATTTTATGCGTAGACATCTGTATTCATCTACTCATTTGGGGGCTAACTTTTTCTATTGACAGTTGGAGATATTTTACATTGAATAAAATAAATATCTTTTCATCCATGTGTTCTGAGAGGTCTCAGAACTGATGAGGAATGTTTTTCCAATAAATATTTGGGTATTGATTTGTTTGCTTTAATACTGTGTATTTTTGCCTTTTAATAGGGAGGTTGACCATTTAGCATAATTTAAATCTTTCTTTTTTAGTATTCTGTTTGATATTTCCTGACTTTTGTGCTCCCTTGGAGTCTCCTTTTACTAATGATGAGTTATATTTTGGTTTTGACTTGTCTAGGAATTTGGAAAGTAAGCATCCCATTTTAAATTTTACTCCTGCTTAACTAGTAGAATTAAAATACTTTCAAAAATGCTTTAGTTTATTAGTGTGTCTTATATTGAAGGTAAACATATATTAATAACTCATTTGTTTAGGTTACTTATTTTTATTTCTGTAATTAGTATATTTACATCATTAATGTATCTGTGGTCGAATTAAACATTCCTGCATCTTCTCACATTCACCTGATGCCATGTACTTCCGGGGTCTTGGCTGTTTGCTCAGTGGAGATCTTTGACCATTACACTATAGTGTTGCCTTGTTCCCAAATATCACTTGTTGTCGCAGATTCCCCTGGCAAGATGGCAGATTTTACTGCACCTGATGGAGGAGAACTACAGCAGCAGGTAAAGCAGGCTCAACCTGGCTAAATGCACGACAACTTTTCCTCTTCCCACTGGTTCTGCTTTCCGCTGAGCATTGGGCATGAGACATGCCTTTCCCAAAGACTCTTCAGATGTGATGACTAATACAAGCCAGCAGGACAGAGGAGTTAACTTGTGAAGGGATAGTTGACCAGTGAGGAAGAGGAGATGAGAGAGAGCTGATTCTCTAGTTCACCCCCATCTCATCCCCAACTACTGCAGCGTGCGAACGGACGTTCCATGTGGCCTGCCAGGACACGGCCCCAGCCACGCTTTCCTGTGAAGCTGTGCCAGTCCCATGTTGTTTCTGCTTCCTTGCTTCCTTGTCTCCTCTGCTGGTTTCTCTCATTCATTCTTGGAGCCACTGATTGCATTCTTTTCCCAAGTGAAGCTATTAAGACTTAATCTTTAACTTAGCCTCTGTTTATAGGAAATCCTGGTTTTGACAGATATATATTTGTTTTAAATTAAGCCCTATATTGAAATATAAAAATGTAGGAATTAAAAAAATAATTCCTGTTTTTTTTTATTTTCTAGATTTTTAAAAAAATTGGGCTATTTATTCTATTATTGAGTTGTAAGGGTTCTTTCTTTTTTTAACATTTAGTTTAAAAAATTTTTTGTGTGTACTTATTTACTTGTTTTTGTCTGTCCTGAGTCTTTGTTGCTGTGAAGGCTTTTGTCTAGTCGTGATGAGCAGGGGCCACTTTCTGGTCTTGGTGTGGGGCTTCTCCCTGTGGTGGTCTCTCCTCTAGTGGAGCATGAGCTCTCAGGCACGTGGGCTTCAGCAGTTGCTACGTGCAGGCTCAGTAGCAGCCGTTCACGGGCTCTAGAGCACAGGCTCAGTAGTCATGGTGCTGGGGCTGAGTTACTCAGAGGCATGTGGGTTCTTCCCAGGTCAGGGATCGACTTGGTGTCTCCTGCATTGGCAGGTGGATTTTTTACCACTGAGCCATCAAGGAAGGCCCACTTTTCCAGATTTTTAGTAAACATTTTCATATACTTAGAACAGATGGTAATACATACATATATATATATATTTTTTATTTATTTTTTCTCTCTGTGGAGTTTTGTAAGAAATGAAATAATCTTGGATACATTTTCCTGAGATTTGGTCTTTTCATAAAGCCATGATTTTTGGACATTGTTGTATGCCAGTACATCGTGTTCTATATCATTCCTTTAAACACAGTATTCCACAGTATGGATGAACCTAAAGGTCTAAGCCATTCCCTTTTAACTTATGTTTACATGCTTCCCATTTTTTCGCTGTTACACATAATGTTGCAATAAATATTTTGCAGGTGCTTCTACGTGCTATGTGTCCATGTTCACATATTTCTCTGGGATACAGAAGTTCTGAGTGAGATTGCTGGAGATGAATGTCATGCACATTGTAAATTTTACTTGTTACTCCCAAATCCCACATCTTCCATCATCTGCACATATTTTTACTGTGATCAACTTCAACAATTTTCAAACTCAACAGTGCTGGATAATATAAGTCTTTATGCCAAGCCCACATGTGAAAAAAATTTCATTGTTCTTTTAATTTATATTTGCCTAATTAAAGAAGACAAATAGCTTCCCATGTTTTCCCAGCCACTAAAATGGCTTCTTCTAAAAGTGCCTGCTTTTATTCTTTCCTCTTGATAGCTTTTGGGCCCACATGTGTTATGAAGTGTTATGGAATATTTAACTCTTCAGCCTTTCCTGCTACTGAGGTACTTATTTTTCATAAATACTGACTTTTATGTAAGATGATTAGCAAATTACTATTTTTTCATGTAGTTTCTCATTAGGTTTTATTATCAAATATTTCAGTTTGATTCTGTTAGCAGAAGGAGAGTCTGAAGACCCTTCCTCCTGCTGGCATTGGTTCTTGTTTAGGACAAAAGAAGAATCTACAGTCTTAGCCCTTGCAAGTAAGTTCATTAACAATAAGGAAAGAAAGAATAGGTTGCAAAGAGTTGGACAGGACCAAGTGACTGAGCAGACACAGAGAAAGAACAAAGAGAACACTGCAAGAGAGAGGTAGACCACGCCAAGGGAGTCAAATGGCGCTGGAGGGCTGGGGTACAGAGTTGTTAAGGCAAGGTTATTTGCATAATCCAGGGGCTTGTTGATTGACAGCCTTGATTGACCACTGCAGGTTATACAACAAGATGCTCTACTCTGGATGTCCTTCCCATAATTCAGTCTGTTATAATTAGATGTATGTACTCATGGAATAATTATGAGCAGTTAATGCGGTCCCATCACTTCATGGGAAATAGATGGGGAAACAGTGCAAACAGTGTCAGACTTTATTTTTCTGGGCTCCAAAATCACTGCAGTTGGTGACTGCAGCCATGAAATTAAAAGACACTTACTCCTTGGAAGGAAAGTTGTGACCAACTTAGATAACATATTCAAAAGCAGACATTACTTTGCCAACAAAGGTTCGTCTAGTCAAGGCTATGGTTTTTCCTGTGGTCATGTATGGATGTGAGAGTTGGACTGTGAAGAAGGCTGAGTGCGGAAGAACTGATGCTTTTGAACTGAGGTGTTGGAGAAGACTCTTGACAGTCCCTTGGACTGCAAGGAGATCCAATCAGTCCATTCTGAAGGAGATCAGCCCTGGGATTTCTTTGGAAGGAATGATGCTAAAGCTGAAACTCCAGTACTTTGGCCACCTCATGCGAAGATTTGACTCATTGGAAAAGACCTTGATGCTGGGAGGGATTGGGGGCAGGAGGAGAAGGGGACGACAGAGGATGAGATGGCTGGATGGCATCATTGACTCGATGGACATGAGTCTGAGTGAACTCCGGGAGTTTGTGATGGACAGGGAGGCCCGGCGTGTTGCGATTCATGGGGTCTCAAAGAGTCAGACACGACTGAGCGACTGAACTGAATTGAACTGAATGAGTCCAATGGCCACCAAAGGTTATTTTGGTACAGAATAGTGTGAGGTTTGCGCATGTGCTAGAGTGGGGAAAGTCCTGCCAGTGAAGATGTTGGGTCTGGTTTTTATGCCTTCTCTGACTATTTTTGGAGTGCTGGCAAGGGCATGTTAAGGGTGGGGCTTGCAAATTGCTTGGTGGGATTAGGTAGCTCTTGGACAGTTAGCTGAAGGGGCCAACTCTTGTTGCTCTCAGCTAACTTCCTGCCTGTCCTTAACAGAGTTCAGCATTTACAATCTTTCTAAATAATACGATTACTTACGAAGTTTTGATTTTTAGCTTTCAGAAATCTTTTTAAACTTCAACATTTATTATTATTTTATGACACAAGCAATTATAAACTACAAATATGGAAATTCACAAGGATAAAAAACACTTTCATATATGTTAATATTTTGTTATATAACTTTTAAAATATTTTCAGTGAATATGTCTATAATGATACATATATTTTAAAATGACATATAATACCTGTTATTTTATAATTTACTTTTGCCACAATTGTATGATGTTCTTAAACATGTCAATATATTTTTTTATAAGTGTTACATGGAAGGTAACACTTCTGAACCTTTGAATGTCTTCAGTTGCCTTCACAGATGAATACTAACTTGTCTGAATATTAAATTATTGAGACAAGAAGTTTTCCCTTAGATCTTTTTGCCAGTTATTGTTACAGAAAAAAAATTTATATCAGCTATTCCTTTTCTTTGTAGTCATCATGTAAATTTCTTGTCTAGGTTTATCTGTATGGGTAATAAGTCCACATATAACTTTTCAAATCCCTTATCAGTTAAATTCTCTTTTTTATGTGACTTTTTTCCCCTGGATATTATGGCATACCAACTAATAAACAGCAGACTTTGATGTCAAATGGCCTCAGTTGGAAGGCTTTCCCTATTTGCTTTGTGATCTTGGGCTAGTCATTGTTTCTCTCAATTGCTAAGTGTATAAATATGGAATGGGTTGTTGAGAGAACTGAGAAAGCGGAATGCATGTAAAGTGCTTTGAAAGTTTCTCTGCATGTTTTAGATATTTGTTACTTTGTCTACACACCACCATATAGTCTTCTTTTTTTTCAAAGTATTTTGGAAGACTGCTTCAGGTATGTATATGACATCACTGATTTGACTTCTCACAGTGCTAATATCATAATTTATGTCTTCCAATGTGAATTTAAATTCTGTTATTACATTTTAGCTTAAGAAAGTGATCTCTTCTTACCTATTTCCTTGTTTTTCATATTCTGCTGGTTTTCCATCTCTCCCTTATGGATTTCTCCTCCGTTTCATAAATGTTCTAAGTCCTTGAGTCTTAAAGAAAGTACCAAACATGTACATCTTAAATATATTTTTTCAAAGTTCTCTTTCTTTCACTGGGCCTTAAACTTGATGTAACTTCTCCCAGGTTGCCATTGCTTTTTATTTTTCTCCAGAAGTCCAGTTTGCTTTCTTTATTTTTGTTTTATTTTTCTATTTATTTACTCTTGGTATTTGCTAACACACTGGCTGTCTACATTGCCCTTGGGCTTCAGAGTCGATTTACTTTAGTGATGGCTAAGTCTACTTCTCAGACTTCTGGCCTTAATGGCTGGTTAGTACAGGGAATTCTTTCTCAATTTTCACTAACTGCAACTGTTTATCTAGTGTCACTATAAAAAATTTGATCTGTCTTTATATTCCACTGCCTGCTATATGTCATTTTGAACACATGAGGACATTAAAAACTACAATCTTCAGTATACACAAATCTTGTCCAGTTCAGTTCAGTTCAGTCGCTCAGTGGTGTCCAACTCTTTGCGACCCCATGAACCGCAGCATGCCAGACCTCCCTGTCCATTACTAACTGCCAGAGTCTACCCAAACCCATGTCCACTGAGTTGGTGATGCCATCCAACCATCTCATCCTCTGTTGTCCCCTTTCCCTCCTGCCCTCAATCTTTCCCAGCATCAGGGTCTTTTCAGATGAGTCAGCTCTTTGCATCAGGTGGCCAAAATATTGGAGTTTCAGCTTCAACATCAGTCCTTTCAATGAACACCCAGGACTGATCTTCTTTAGGATGGACTGGTTGGATCTCCTTGCAGTCCAAGGGACTGTCAAGAGTCTTCTCCAACACCACAGTTCAAAAGCATCAATTCTTCAGCGCTCAGCTTTCTTCACAGTCCAACTCTCACATCCATACATGACTACTGGAAAAACCATCGCCTTGACTAGATGGACCTTTGTTGACAAAGTAATGCTCTGCTTTTGAATATGCTCTTGTCTGTACCTATGTCTAAAATGTAAGAATATCTTATTTGTAAGAATTATCTTTTCTAGAAATAAGTATGCCATTACTACTGTGTTTACATTCTATCCCTACCCAGCTTTTCTAGAGTTTGTGGGATTAGACCAAGATGTAGAAAGGGAGGTCTCTGGTGGTTTGGGAAGTGGAAGTGGGAAGAAGCCCCTTGCCTGCTTCAAAAACCTGCACCTACCACTCGGGATGGGCTTCCCAGGTGGGGCTAGTGGTAAAGAACCTCCCTTCCAGGAGACATAAGAGATGCAGTTTTGATCCCTGGGTCAGAAAGATCCCATGGAGGAGGGCATGGCAACCCACTTCAGTAGTCTTGCCTGGAGAATGGCATGGACAGAGGAGCCTGGTGGTCTACAGTCCAGGGGGTTCCAAAGAGTTGACAGGATGGAAGCAACTTAGCACACACCACCAGGGATATTTAGGTCTTCCTTTTGGATCAGTTCAGTTCAGTTCAGTTCAGTCACTCAGTCGTGTCCGACTCTTTGCGACCCCATGAATCACAGCATGCCAGGCCTCCCTGTCCATCACCAACTCCCGGAGTTCACTCAGACTCATGTCCATTGAGTCAGTGATACCATCCAGTCATCTAATCCTCTGTCGTCCCCTTCTCCTCCTGCCCCCAATCCCTCCCAGCATCAGAGTCTTTTCTAATGAGTCCACCTTTGCATGAGGTGGCCAAAGTACTGGAGTTTCAGCTTTAGCATCATTCCTTCCAAAGAAATACTAGGGCTGATCTCCTTCAGAATGGACTGGTTAGATCTCCTTGCAGTCCAAGGGACTCTCAAGAGTCTTCTCCAACACCACAGTTCAAAAGCATCAATTCTTCAGCACTCAGTTTTCTTCACAGTCCAACTCGTACACTTCAAATCCAGTGGATTGTGATGAATTGAATTCCTGTCTAAAGACCCACTAGATGATTTGACACATGGTAGGTACTCAATATAAGAAATCTGTATGAGAAAGCATGAGAAATCTGTATGCAGGTCAAGAACCAATAGTTAGAACTGGACATGGAACAACAGACTGGTTCCAAATCGGGAAAGGAGTGCGTCAAGGCTGTATTTTGTCTCCCTGCTTATTTAACTTATATGACGAGTACATCATGCGAAATGCCAGGATGGATAAAGCACAAGCTGGAATCAAGATTGCTGGGAGAAATATCAATAACTTCAGACATGCAGATGATACCACCTTTATGGCAGAAAGTGAAGAGGAACTGAAGAGCTTGATGAAAATGAAAGAGGAGAGTGAAAAATTTGGCTTAAAGCTCAACATTCAGAAAACTAAGATCATGGCATTCAATCCCATCACTTCATGGCAAATAGATTGGGAAACAATGGAAACAGTGAAAGACTTTATTTTTTGGGCTCCAAAATCACTGCAGATGGTGACCGCAACCATGAAATTAAAAGACACTTGCTCCTTGGAAGAAAAGCTATGACCAACCTAGACAGCATATTAAAAAGCAGAGACATTACTTTGGTGACAAAGGTCTGTCTAGTCAAAGCTATAGTTTTTCCAGTAGTCATGTATGGATGTGAGAGTTGGACTATAAAGAAAGCTGAGTGCAGAAGAATTGATGCTTTTGAACTGTGGTGTTGGAGAAGACTCTTGAGAGTCCCTTGGACTGCAAGGAGATCCAACCAATTAATCCTAAAGGAAATCAGTCCAGAATATTCATTGGAAGGATGCTGAAGCTTCAATACTTTGGCCACCTGATGTGAAGAAGTGACTCATTTGAAAAAATCCTGATGCTGGGAAAGGCAGGAGGAAAAGGGAACAACAGAGGATGAAATGGTCGGATGGCATCACCGACTTGATGGACATGAGTTTGAGCAAGCTCTGGGAGTTGGTGATGGACAGGGATGCCTGGCATGCTGCAGTCCATCCGGTTGCAAAGAGTCAGACACAACTGAGAGACTGAACTTAACTGAACTGAGGTACTCAACAAATAAGTATTCTTTTCTCTCCTTGTGGTGGGCAGTGCCATAGTGCCATCAGCTTTCCTTTTAAGATTCTTCCCCAGTGCTTCCTAAAGTCTGGAGTTAGTTCACTGTCATTCTTAATTCCCAGTGTATTTAACTTTTCATTTCTTTTAGGTGGTGAATGGTGAGATTTATCAGACTTCTAGCCGTTTCATACTGAATTACCTATGTGTGTTTTAGAAACATTGCTCTGGTATCACCATGGCAGGAGCATTGATAGGAAGTGAGGTTGAGGAAGAAAGACGAGTTAGTAGAATACATTCACAGTTTTAACCCAAAATGGCAAAACTGGAACATTCATAAGAGGATTACAGAGAAGAGGGCTGTGCATTGCAGGTGGATTCTTAACCACTGAGCCACTGGGGAAGCCTTTGTTAAATTTCTACTGTACAGCAAAATGGATCAGCTATATGTATATATCCCCTCTTTTTTTGAATTTCCTTCCCATTTAAGTCACCACAGAGCATTGAGTAGGGTTCCCTAAAGTATACAGTAGGTTGTCATTAGTTACCTATTTTGTACATAGTATCAATAGTGCAGATTTTTGTGTTTAGATTTTATTTGCTTATTCTCTCCTCCTCTAGGGCTGCTGCTCCAGATATTAAGTACAGACCATATATGACTGAACATAAGGTGGCTTTCAGAGAAGGCAATGGAACCCCACTCCAGTACTCTTGCCTCACTTTCACTTTTCACTTTCGTGCATTGGAGAAGGAAATGGCAATCCACTCAGTGTTCTTGCCTGGAGAATCCCAGGGATGGGGGAGCCTGGTGGGCTTCCGTCTATGGGGTCGCACAGAGTCGAACACGACTGAAGCGACTTAGCAGCAAGGTGGCTTTACTCTCTGATGCAGAGGGTGTTAAGATAGAAGGACATTGGAGAAAATGATTATTCAATTTTTGTCCTTGTTTCCTAATAGATCTCATATAGACTTCTTAGCTGCAGTTTCTGTAGAGCCTCTGTGTGCATGGTGAGTCTCTCAGTTGTGTCCAACTCTCCGTGACCCTATGGACAGCAGCCCACCAGGCTCCTCTGTCCATGTTATTCTCCAGGCCAGAATGGGTTGCCATTTCTTCCTCCAGGGGATCTTTCTGACCCAGGGATTGAACCTGCATTTCCTGCATTGGCAAGCGGACTTTTTAGCACCGAGCCACCTGGGAAGCCCATAGATGTCAATGTAGTAATTGTCTTGTGTGCAAAAGCAGAGGTGGCTGCTAAAAGGCTAAACCCAAACAGTAAGTTTATCAGATGACTATGTGATGCTGATTGATGGCTATAGGATGGGTCTTCAATGCCTGTATTATCTCTGTTCTGACCATGCTATCTGAAACTTTCCTTGGATTACTTTCTTTGGACTTACTTAACAAAAAAAAGCAAACTTCATGATGGCAGTGAATTCACAATAAGATAAGAATGACCCAGCTGCTCCTTTACACAGGTAAAAAGAGTGACCAAATGCTGGATTCATGACTGGAGACTGGGGATTGTAGTGGTTATAGAAAAACCACAAGTCATTATTGTTACTATATTTTAATTCAAGCTAGTTTTTGTATTTCTACTACCTTACTATTTAATAGAAATGCATGACAAGAATGAGCCTAGCCACTTGTGATTTTGCGTCACTTCCAACTTTATAAAAGTATAGTAACAATTTTATATACATGTAAATACATGTAATATAAAGCATTTTATTCTGATAGGTGAAATCACTTAATAAATGTGGCAAGTTAAACCAACTCACAACCTAAATATTTTTGTTGGCAAGGCAGTATGTGTTTGTTTCTATGATGGTCTGTTTCCAAAGATAACTGTCTACTTTAAGTTCCTTAAGGGCAAAGATTTTGTTTTATTCATCATTGGGTACTCTGTGCTGAGTGAAATGCTTTAAATATAGTAGGTCATCAATGACTTTTATTGCATAAATAGCAGAAAGTGAAAAATGAGAAACTAAAAGGGAAATGACAATTTAGAACTTACATTCTAGGGGAAAACTTCCATTGATAGAAATAAGAGACCTGCTTACTCAGGGTCCTAGCATGCATTCCTGAAAAAACCAAAGCCATGAATTCCATTGTGTAGTGTTTGAAATAAACAGTTCCTCTTTTTTTTATGACACTAAATTCGAGGAAACACAGAAATCTGGTCTTGGATAATTTGGTGTGGCTAGAAAGATGACTTGATTCATAACACAAAGTAGTTGGGATGAGTGTGATATTTCCCATTGTCTGTAAAACCTCTCAGTCCTTCTGTCCCCTCATCAACAGCCTTTTTAGCCATAATGCCTTTAAGTAGGAGGACTTTTTAGACCACAGACTTCCAGACTCAATTTTTGTATATCCTGATGAAAATTCTCAAATTTCTCTGCTGAATGTAAACATCTGTGTGATGTGTTTAAACTGAAACTTACTGAGTGTTGGCAAGCTTTGCTGAAGTGAATAGGGTGGTACATTTGTATGGATGGAATTGTTTGGGACAAGGAAGTGATAAAACAATCTAAGCTTGGGATGCACTCACATGTTTGCCTCAGGACACAACCTGTCCCGTTACCTCCATTCCTTCTATCTCCTCCCCTCCTGGACTCCTTTTGAATTTACTGACCTCTTTGACCAAAATTCATTGTAATTCCTTACATTTTGTTTCTTCCTTTCTATTTATATAGTACGATCCTTCATTCTCTCTGGTTGCACTGTATCTTTCTCCAACTATATTCCAGGATGACTGACCCAATCTAGCCATAATGCCAAAAACATATAAAAAATGAGTTAAAAAATTCCAAGGGACCTTTGTAAAGAGTACCATGTTAAAAGAAAAAAGAAAAGAGTGCCACGTAGATATAGTTCATTTTTCCTCCAGTTTTTAAGGAAAGGCTTACAGGACTGACCTGGACCAATAATGTTGTAGATGTGATAACTGGAAAACAACAGGTTGGTATAATTATAAATGATTACCATTTGAGCCTTGCAAATGTACTGAATATATTAAAGACATAAATAAAGATTCAGTGCAAATTGGAGTAGAGATCAAGAATAACTGAGGTGAAACTCAAGGGGGAAAAGTCATAGGATTTGGGCTCTTCTTTCCATGGAGAAGAATTCTTTAAGCAAGGATACTGGAGTAGGTTGCCATTCTCTTCTCCAGGGAATCTTCCCAACCCAGGGATTGAACCCGGGTCTCCTGCATGCAGGCAGATTCTTTACCATCTGAGCCACCAGGGAAGCCCCTTTTTAAATCTAAGTTTTATCAATTAATAGGAAATCTTGTTTAGTACATTAGATAGAATGTACTCAATGTTTCTTTAGGTATAAATGGGTTTCTTTTCCGTAGTTATGCATAGGCCTCTTGAAGTAAAGTTATATAAAGCCAGTATTTTTGGTGTATAAAATATAATAGATAACTATCACATAAAGTACATACAGTGGTTAGTTTAAGCTTTCAAACTCTTCAGAGCTTATGGTAAAGAATCACTTTTCGCCTGGAGGCAGTTAACAGAGATAATTCTTTTATAAGCAAATTATTTTAAATTAATCTTTATTCTGTTTGAGATTTTGTACTCCTTGCAAATTAAGCTAACCTGCTATACTTTCATAGATGCTGGCAGATGACACAGGATTCCTGCTTCTGAGACAAAGGACCTTATTATCAATAATACCAAAGCCAGAGTATCAAACATTTTCTTGTGCTGTTTCCCCACACACCATTCTTATTGGACAGTACAAAAGATTAGGTAATACCTGTCCATGCAGTGAGTTGTATTAAAGGAGAAAGGTCCTAAGATTAGGAAACCCGAATCTTTTATAATGGACAGTAACCATTCCTGCTCTTTAGTCTGAAAAGGGACACACTTTTTATTCTACGGGACAATGGACAGACCTGCCCTTTGCTCTGGTGTGTAACCTGTCTTTATTTTCCAAAGGCTCTTTGTTATACAAATATCCTTGAAAAGATAGTCTGTAAGAACAATAGAAACTGCCTCTGCTCCCAAGATGTGGAAGAATGGAAGAGGCTCGTGGAGAACTCTGTCCTCAAACAAAATTTGACAAAAATGTGCTTATCCTCTAGATATCTTGCACTTAAACTATTGAGTGATCTGAAAGGCCTATTACATTTAGTTTCCTAGGGCAAATGGCACTAAGGTGGCTGTGGAGGGTCCAGAATGTTTGAAGAGAGTTTGACACTTTTGTCTTCTCTACTGGGTAGCTGTGGGGGCTTGGGGGAGGTGGAAGTATATATATGTATATATCTAACATAATGCTCTTTTAAGCTGACTAATCTATTTACCATCCCCTGTACCATTATCCCTCCCAAAAAAGGTCCTGGCAGCCTTGCTTCATTTGTTTGTGGACAAGATAGCATTTATCATAAACATTTCACTCTATGGCAGCATTCACTCTGATTTCTGACTTGCTCATGATCTCTTTAGGTCCTGAGTTTTGCCTTATTTCTTGTCTGTGTCTTTACATTTGTTTCTTGGATCTTCTGTTTAATAAAATTCTTCCAATAGTGCCTGATAATCCTTGTGATAAAACTAGTGCTTACTCCTTGTTTTATATCTGCTGTCCAGTACTCTGCAAAACAGATCTCTTCTAGCCAGGCCTCCAAGATTTTATCTCATTCCTGAGAACTGGTCCACAGGCTTGAAGTCCATACCCACTTTTCACCAGCTTTTATGAAAAGAAGCCAGACTCTGCCCAAAACATGAACACTCTTTGTAAGATCCCTACCAGATGGTCATCAAGCTTTTACTTCGTGTGTATATTCTGGGTTGACAGTGGGGTTGAAAGAATCAAATAGTAATGTATAACTGGGAGGTATATCTTGAAAACCATTTCAATAAAGATCCAGACCTTGGATTTAAAACCTATTTAAGTATGGATCAGATATATATACTGTAAAAAACATCAAGAACACATTATTTTCATAAGACAGGTAAAATTGTCCAATCCTGAGTGCTTCAGATATGATCTGGGACCTATGAAATATGGTATGAGACAGAGTTTTTTCAGAATGAGATAGATATTTTGTAAGGAAAGACCACAAATATTTAAATATGTTTGACTTCAGAAATAATGAACATTAACTTCGTTGCCCCATAAAAAAGTTTGTGATCTTTAAGCAAGGGGAAAACATAGAGTGAGGACTGACATGAAGATCAATGTTAATAACAATTAAAGACCTTGTCAATCCACACACGCTGTTTTCTGTCTACCATTATGGTCTTGATCTTCTGTTCAACTTGAATTTTCCTTATTTTAATTCTTCAATGTTAATATTTCCATATTATTATATGTATTTTAAAGTTACAAGTTAAAACAAGATATGAACAAATACATAAAATCTTAACTGCTTTTGTATCTGCTTATTTAATTTACCTAGACAGATATATTTTAGAATAAAATGTGGCCTTAGCTATATGTGCTGTAGCCTATAAATTCTAGTCTCCTACTGGAGTGGGAGGAGAGTGTATTTTACTTAGAAATACTGCCTCAGTGTTTGGCTACATAGAAATTTCTATGGATTGTTTGGAACTCAGAAATTTGTAGAATTATAGAATGTACTAATGCCTTAGAAATTAGAAAGAAACTTTTTTTTTTTTCCTGAATGAAAGAGAAAACTGAGCTCCTGAGGGTTAAAGATAGCTTGATACAATTAAGCTTAACACAGTCATACAATTAATAACAAAACCAGGACCTCAATTCAAGCCTCCCTACATTAAATTCAGCATTTTCCCCATGATAACCTACTGTGATTATTTTAGCTTCATATTGAAAAATGAATTAGAATCAAAGAATAAAAAATGAAAATCAATGCCAGTTAACAAAAGACAAGATAATACCCTCAGGGAGTGTGGAGGTATTGCAAACTGAACTGCTTGGGAAAAACTGAACACATACCCAGGATGTAGAGACAGGTCACCAGGCTAAAAAGTGAATCAGAGATCCTAAAAATGCAAGGTATTTGGTGACCAATAGCATTTGAAGTAATAAAAATCAGATAAAGATAATCAAACTTCATATCGCAGCACGTAAGTTGATTGCTCCAGGGATCCAGCATCTCCTTCTTCATCGCCTTCCCTCTCCCTTATGAAGTAATTTCTTGGCCCTTAGAACTGTTTTCGCGATTTATAAAATTTTGCTGCCAGAGTCCCATCCCATTTGGCAGAAGGAAGGGAACAAAGCCCCCAACAACTCCACTAATTTCTACAAAGGACTTGACTCCCACTGTCTCTTTCTTTCTTGGCTTTGGGCAGTGACAGAGTGCAGAATCAGATGTTGCACGGAAGTCTTGATAACAACTTAGAAAGATGGCCATTGCTTGCTTGCTCTGTTAAGTTTCTTTTCTTTTCATTGGAAAGGTTACTATGTATGTGTCCAGGCTTTAGAGAAAGATTCATAAGTTTATCTTCACAGGTATCTAGTTCTGTCTGGAAGGAGTACAGCTACAAACCCCTCAGAAAACCATACTAATATTTCTGTCTGTTTAGGACTAACTTATTTTGTAGGATGCTAGTATCTTTCAGTTACTCTAAGAACATGCTTGGCAACTCTATACTTGAGACCTGGTCTGAAAACAGAAATCCCATTTTGTGTGCGTGCTAAATTGCTTCAGTCATGTTCAACTCTTTGAGACCCCATGGACTGTAGCCTGCCAGGCTCCTCTGTCCATGGGATTCTCCAGGCAAGAATACTGGAGTGGGTTGCCATTTCCTTCTCCAGGGAGTCTTCCCAACACAGGGATCACACCCATGTCTCCTGTGGCTCCTGCATTGCCGGCAGATTCTGTACCGCTGAGCCGCTGGGGAAGCCTCTCGTTTTGATGGTCTGACAAATCATTGTCTATGTATAAAATCAAGCTAAAGGGAGAGTACTTTCTAACTGAAGGGCATATATGCACTTGTGGTCAGAATTTCAGGGTTTCAGTGAAGGCTCAGCTGCTTACCAACTGGATCACCTAGAACAAGTCATTTTTTAAAAAAAATTTTATTTATTTTAATTGGAGGCTAATTACTTTACAATATTGTAGTGGGTTTTGCCATACATTGACATGAATCAGCTATGGGTGTACATGTGTCCCCCATCCTGAACACCCTCTACCTCCCTCCCCATCCCATCTCTCAGGGTCATCCCAGTGCACCAGCTTTGAGTGCCCTGTTTCATGCATCGAACTTGGACTGGTGATCTATTTCACATATGGTAATATACAAGTCACTTAGCTTCACTATCCTCACTTGTAAAATGGAATAATGAGATTCAAATGGGAAGATATGAGTTGAAAACTTTTCTAAAAACTATATATCTCTATGCAAAGATTCTACCATCTGAAGAATGTGGGACAATTAGAGAAGAGTTGTGCCACAGACAGCCAGACTGATGAAAAATGTCAACTTCATGTTGTCACTCAGTGATTATGCATTTCATTGTCTCAGCTCTGTAATATTGCTATTTGCATTTATGATGAAGATTTATTTGTTATTGCTTTTTATCAGGACATTCATCCTAATTGGCCATGGTCAGGGCAGGATTGGGGAAAGTACATATATAGTAATGTTTACTGAAACAGAATTGCCAGTTTTGAGAGAGGTATCCAAGAAGAAGGCATTTTTAAAGCAGTTTTATGCAATGTTATTAACTTAGAATTCTGTGGAGTAGCTTGAAACTCAAGTGAAAGAATACTGAGATAGGACTCATGAGACCTAGGTTCAAGCTTTGCCTCTGACTAGCCCTGAATAACAAGGCTGCTGCTGCGGATACTAACAGTGTTGTGATAATGAAGGTGATAGTAGGAATAACAAAAACTTTTAATTGAGCAGTCATCCTAGGTCAGGCACTATGGCTTTATATATGTTAAATTATGTAATCATCTCAACTACTCACTCTATCAGGTAGATACTAAAATTATCCTCATTTTATAGATAATTATCTGAGAATCAGACCAAGACTGAGTCTGAGAAACCATTGCTATTAGGAGCCAAGATTTAGTCTTGGCTGTGTCATTCCGAAGTTCGTGTGTTTACTGAATACTCTATTGCTTTTATGTTTCTGGGCCTTGGTTATTCCACCTATAAAATGAAATGATTAAGGTAGAATCTCAACTTTATTCAAACTCCACATTTCTATAGATGTTTTAGAAATTTTGCTGCAGAATGCAGAACTCTTAAAGCACACTTTGAGTATTCTACACCAATGGAGTAAATAAAAGAGAAAATATCACCTGAATTTCCCAACATATATTCGTTACCATCTGGATCATTTTTCATTTAATGTCTAACCTGCTAGTACTTTTCAAAGAACAGGCAAAGATTCAGATAGGGAATTTTTACAAATTAAATATGACATATATCCTAAATAGGGCTTCCCTGGTGGATTGGGTGGTAAAGAATCTGTCTGCAATGCAGAAGATCCGGGTTCGATCCCTGAGTCAGGAAGATCCCCTGGAGAAGGGAATGGCAATCCACTCCAATATTCTTGCCTGGAGAATTCCATGGATAGAGGAACCTGGCAGGCTACAGTCTATGGGGTTGCAGAGTCAGAAATGACTGAGCGACTAACACTTTCTTTCACTTTCATATACTAAATAAAGGATACATTTTTAAATGAAAGAAACGCAAGTTAAGGAAGATCGGGGACTCAGGCATGTGTGCTGTCTCTTTAGTCCTGTCTGACTCTTTGGCACCCTATGGACTATAGCCTGTCAAGCTGCTCTGTCCATGAAATTCTCCAGGCAAGAATACTGGAGTGAGTTGCTGTGTCCTCTTCCAGGGGATCTTCCTGAAGCAGGGATCAAACCCATATCTCTTATGTTTCCTGCATTGGAGGCGAGTTCTTTATCACGAGAGCCACCTGGGAAGCCCTCACGCCCTCAAAGTATCAGTCAAAGGACTCATTTTAAAACCTTGCTTTGCCAGCAAGGAAAAAATTAAGTGAGTTGTTCAGTGAAGTGGTTACACGATGGAGATGCAGAGAATGTTAGAATTGGAAGGGGTCTTAGAGAATATCTAGCCCAGTAATTTCATCTTATGGATAAAGAGAAAGTGGGATAGAGAGAGTGATAACAAGCTTTGGAGTCAGATTTAATCACATTTAAATCCCTATGCTTGCTACTTACTTGATATTTGGTTTTTGGAAAACTGACTTCTGTGAGGCTATTCTGTGAATGAGAATAGCACTCTCTGGCTCACTGAAAGTGAAAGTGAAGGTCGCTCAGTTGTGTCCGACTATTTGCGACCCCATGGACTGTATAGTCCTGGAATTCTCCAGGCCAGAATACTGGAGTGGGTAGCCTTTCCCTTCTCCAGGGTATCTTCCCAACCCAGGGATTGAACCCGGGTCTTCCACACTGCAGGCAGATTCTTTACCAGTTGAGCCACAAGGGAAGCCCAAGAATATGGAAAACAGAATGATTCTGGCTATCTAATAAGCATTCTATAAAAATTAGTTCCCGTCCTACTTAACTGCTTGATCCTCTATAAAAGAGTTCGGAGTTCCACCTCACCAAGTTCCTCAGGTCTTCTGACCTCCACAATCATCAATGCTCCCCCAGCTTATTGGAGATTTGTCCCACTCTGCTAAAGAGGGTGGCAATGCCTGTTTTTTTTCCTTCCTCAAATGCCCTCTCATACTTTGAAGTACCATTATGAAAAAATAAACATTACTTAGTAGGAAAGAGAGAAAGGAATAGGAAGTGTTTATATCTTAAACAAAATGAAAAAATTGGTCTCATCTTGCAGTCCCTCTTGGGAACTTCTTTCTTTAATTTCCTGTTTTCACTTTGTCTACAAATATGCTCAATAGCATTACAATTTGTTGTCCTAATACCACTAAAGGTTTTATTAATTATTAATATTTTAATAATATTAATAATTTAAACTTGCTAAAATAACTAAAATAGTTGTAACCTTTACTTGCTGTCTCTTGTTTCTTGTTAGTTCTTAAGCATTCTCATTTTTACCAACTCCCTTATACATATGAATATCCTATGCTCTTCTCCCTCATACATATGAATCAAAATTCTTAGCATTTCCATTATCAATTCTATACTCATGATTTCCATGTTCCTATTATACTCAAATTTTGCATTCATTTCTAACAGTATATCAGTGTGATTAAAACAAACTGTCATTTTGGCAGTCCCCTGCCTCTCTACTTCTCCACTGCCTTAAACGTTTGAAGTGATTTTATTTTTCTATATTCCATTTGTATTCATGACCCAACAACAGTATGGAATCTTGGGTATCCTATTGGAATATCACACTTTTACAACATGTCAGCTACTCTGCCAAGTTGATTCTGTCATTACACAGCTCTTCTTTTCCATTATCAGAGACAATATTCTAGCACAGATCACAAAGAAATCATTTCTAAAATGCGGCAGTTTTTCACTATTTGATATGTTTTCCCTCTTTTGAGCCATCTGCATAGCTTTGTCAGAAAATAATTCGGGTTGGACTTGCCCCCTTTCCCCTCCACTTCAAGGGCTTAGAGTACTTTAACATTGCTTACTAAACCAACTCCAGACAGCTTTTCAAGATTGCAAACAAAATCATTTGACCCTAATTCTGTCTATCTGACTTGACTTTACATTACTTCCAAAAAGTCTTCACTTAAACCAAGTTGAGTTTCTTACTGTCAATTTTTGTCTTCCAAACATTTGGCTCCCAGGGAATTTGGGTCTTTCAGTTACATCATTTTCCCAACTAAAAGAATCCAAAGCATATTCATGGCTTTTTGCATCTTTAAAAGCACTTCTGCAGGTATTATTAATCCTTCCAATAATCATGAGAGGTAGATATTATTTTCCCCACTTCTAACATGAGAAACCTGAGTTTTAGAAAGGCTAAGTGGCTTTTAAGAATCACATGACTCTCAATGAACTCAAAGTCTTGTGACTGCAAATATGGTGTTTATTACTTCAGAACATTTTTTATAATACTTTCTGATGCCTCATTATCTTTTCATTTAATGTTCAAACCTAGCTAAATTTGCTCTCTTCCTTCCAAGTTTTTTATGGCTACAAAAGCCTACCAAGAACTCATCCCATGTTAGATAACTGCACAATAGATGTTTAATAAAATATTCATTGCTTATCTCTTCTCTGTTAGACCATGAATCCAAAGGGCTGGAGGGTCATCTTTTTTTTTTTTGTCTTCTGAGTGTCTGCTGCAATCATTTAATGCTCATTATTTTTGTTGAATGAATGACTTCTGTTCTATCTTTGTAGGTCAGAGTTTCCTATGTCTATCACATATGAAACAAAGTTTTATTTTTGTCTTTATTATCATTATTAATTGCTATTTAAATAAAAATATATCGGCAGTATTTGAAACAGCTTTCATTTTCCCTGCGGCAATGCAGGGGTAGAATTAGCACAAGAACTTAGATCAGTTGAGTCAACAATGTCCAGTGTTTTTGCTTCTTGCCAACCACTTTTAATTTTAATATGAGAAATACAACTTGACATTTCAACCTCACTTCAGTTCTCGGTTATTAAATCTTTTCTGAGAACAAGGTGTGGTGCTCAGTTTTCTCTGAAAATAGAGGAGATGTGGATTAGCTAAGTAAAAGTTAGTGTTATTCCACTGTGATTAGTTCCACGAATGAAAAACAGAAATTCCAATTGGCTGTCTTACGTAACTGTACATAATCTTCCTTAGCTGTCATGTTACTTTTACATTGTTAAATTATCTCTGCTTGGCTTGGACTTGTTCATATGACACAATTATACATGACAAGCCAAGAAAAGACAATATAAAATACACACTAACATTTCCTAGTCTTTTTGTATTCAGCAAATCTCCAGAAAAACACTAGGTTGGAAATCTTTTCTCGTATACCAAATTCGCATTTTAAAGAATATTTGTTTATTTTTGGCTGCACTGGATCTTGGTTGCTGTGCTCGGCTTTCTCTAGTAGCAGAGAGTGGGCTACTCTCTAGTTGAGGCGCATGGGCGTCTCTTTGTGGAGCACAGGCTCTAGGGTGCTCGGGTTTCAGGCGTGGTGGCGCGTGGGCTCAGAAGTTGCAGCTCGCTGGCTCTAGAGCACAGGTTCGGTAGTTGTGGTGCACGGGCTTAGTTGCTCCATGGCATGTGGGATCTTCCCAGACCAGGAATCAAACCTGTACCCCTTCATTGGTAGGCAGATTCTGAACCGCCAGGGACATCCAGCATTTTAAATATTATCTAAATCTATTTTAAATGAAGCAGAACCACATTACATTTTTCATTTTTGAAGTATTTACTTGTAATTATCACTGACCTGCAAATTTAATTATTCTGCCTCAATTATATTTCCTAGATGTTTATTTAAAGCACAGATTACAAACACTCAGATTTTTTTAAGTATGTTACATATAATTGGGCTTCTCTCATAGCTCAGTTGGTAAAGAATCCTCCTGCAATGCAGGAGACCCCAGTTCGATTCCTGGGTCTGGAAGATCTGCTGGAGGAGGGAAAGGCTACCCACTCCAGTAGTCTGGCCTGGAGAATCCTCAATTATATTTCCTAAATGTCTATTCAATGCACAGAATACAAACATTCATATTTTTAAAAAATATGTTATATATAATTACTTTGGATGGGTACAGAGATTATATCTACTGGTAGGAAATGGAACCAGCTGTCAGTCATGTCTCCTACAGGAGATGTTTCCAAAATTGTCTCAGCCCCAGATTGTAAGTTATTTGAACAGTGGTTTCACTTGCTAAAATTTTAATTAGTATGTCTGGGGCTTAGACATTTACATTTTGGTAGACATTTACATATTCTGAAGATGATTCTTATAACTGATCAAGTTTTGAATTATAATTTTAGAGAATTGCCAATACTTTCACTCCGGTTTATTGTTTTTCTTGCAAGACTTCTGCAGATTGTTTGCCCCTTGCATGGGTCTGTCTTGCTTATTGTGCATGGGAAAACATGACCTACAAAAACAGAACAATTAATTTATTCAGCAAAAATTGTTTTACTATAAAATCAGTGTTGTAGGCAACCAGAATCTGAAAAAGATGCTATTCTAGCCTTTTCCTGACTTTATCTTCTTTATGGAAACCAGCAGCTTATTAAGATAAAAAATGTTTAAGTTATTAACTATCATGAAGTAACTGTAATTCTCCAATTGAATAAGGGTTCTTGAACATATACTTAGGGAAATGTTTGAATTAGGTGTATTAAGTAATGCCACCATGGGTAAGAACTAATTCCTGCTATCTAAGGGCTTGCAAGAGTGTGTGCTAAATTGCTTCAGTTGTATTTGACTCTTTGTGACTCTATGGACTGTAGCCCACCGGGCTCCTCTGTCCATGGGGTTCTCCAGGCAAGAATACTGGAGTGGATTGCCATGCCCTCCTTCAGGGAATCTTCCTGAACCCAGGGATCAAATCCACATCTCTTATGTCTCCTGCATTGACAAGCAGCTTCTTTATCACTAGTGCTGCCCGGGAAGCCCCATCTAAGGGCTTACTATAAAGCAAACATCGGTATAAGACATAGGGAGATAAGGTAAGAATACAAAAGAGTATAATTAAAAACTAACTTTAATAAAAATGACACAAGATTTTAAGAAAAGAGAATTCACAACCAAATGATTAAGAAAAGCTGCATGAGGAAAATGTCATTAAGGGTAGGCAATGAATGATGAGCAGAAAATTTCTAGATAGAAAAAGAAAAGGATAGTGCTCCACTGCAGACACAAAGAGCTTAAGAAATTATTCCTCGACTGGAAAACATGGGGCATATTTGGGAAATATTACATAGTTTAGCTTGGTTTACGGCTGTGGTAGAAGAACAGCATAGGATGAGTGGGATGTCAATGAACCAAGTCATCACGTGTTAGATAGGCATTGAAATTCCCAGAATATTAATGCAGAGCTGGTGGTAAAGAGAAAGATGAAGGAGAGGAAGCAACCTGGATGATGACACAAGGAAGGTATATCACATATCAGAGTCTGATCGCATGTACTTGGAAGTAGCTGGAAGCTTTTTTGGAAGTGGCAATAAAAGGCAGAGGGAATATCTACCTCATTCCTGTGGGTGGAAGAAAATGCAAGGAATGTGGAGGAATATGCAGGGTAGACTGAATCTGATGATAAAGAGGACTGGAATAGAAGAGGTTGAGAATTGGGTTCACTGATGATGACAAACCATGAATTCCGGGGGGCACAGTGCTAGAGTGGAGAGTGTTGACAAGATGTGGAAGCTTGAGTTAGACTTAAAGGATATAAAGATCCAAATTGGGAGATAAGGCTAGTTGATGTAGAAGGAGGCTGGTCTGCCAGTGGTGACTGAGTTAAACCAGAATGCAGGACATTGTGACTTTCAACCTGGTCATGTCATAGGGGATATAGATAATCAATTATATTATCTATTTAATGTTCACAATAATCTTATTAGCTCCATATTTTCAGTATAAATATACAGATGAAGAAAGTTAAAAACAAGGTAATAACTGGTATAAGGCCTTGTAGAAGAAGAGAAGTCTTTTTTGAAAGTACAGTCTTATTTGAAAGTGGATTTTGTGATTCAGAAGCTTTTCCTTGCCTCTTTCTTCCCCTTCTCCCCTTCTCTCTTTCTTCAAATCATGATCCTTCCAAAGGAGATCAAGAAAGTACCATGATGAAGGAAAAGAATAGAAATGAGATGATGCAGTCTTTTAAAAAACAAGGGAGTTTGTTTCAGGAAGAAGTTGATCAACAGATTAAAACGTTTCAGCCAAATCAAGAATAATAAAGACAGACACAAATGAAGACAAAGGAAAAATGCCCCCCCCCACCCCTTTTTTCTTTTTTCCAGATAAGATGGCACCATTCAAGAGTGTTGAGCAAAAAATATTATTCTGACTGCTGTTTTGAGAAAGTACTGTAGGGAAGCAAGTGTAAAAAGAGAAACCCTTTGGGAAGATTTTGCAATAATCAAAGAGAGATAATTTTGATTTAGGGCAGCTGTAGGGGTGAGGGTGGTGATAATTGTTCGGATTCTGGATCTACTTAGAAGGTATAGCCAACAAGATTTTCAGAAAGATTGAGTGTGGGATATAAGAAAAGAGGAGGGTTAAGAAAGAAAGGTTTTGTCTTGAGCAATTGGGAGGATGGAGTTGTTATCAACATAGATAATGAAGACTGTTGGAGAAGCAGAGTTTGAGGAGGAATATCAGGGGTTCATTTCAGATATATATGTTCAGGAAGTTATTTGTACATCTAAGTAGAAATTACAAGTAGGCAGTTGAATATATATCTATGGATGAGTAATTCAGAGAAGAGGTATGGACAGAAATATAAATATGTGAGCTGGCTGTATAAATAGTAAAAGATGAAGAAAAGAAAGTGAAGTTGCTCAGTCGTGTCTAACTCTTTGCCACCCCATGGACTGTAGCCTACCAGGCTCCTCAGTCCATGGAATTTTTCAGGCAAGAGTACTGGAGTGGGTTGCCATTTCCTCCTCCACGGGATCTTCCCAACCCAGGGATTGAACCAGGGTCTCCCACACTGCAGGCAGATGCTTTACTGTCTGAGCCACCAGGGAAGCCCCAAAAGATGAGCATTATTTCCCCCTTTTTTTGATGCTCTTCCCAAAGAACAATACTTCCTAATAAAAGTATTGGAGTGGGGTGCCATTGCCTTCTCCAATATAAAGATGTAGCCTTTATCAAATCTTCTTTATTAAGAACTGATTTTAGACTGAGTGAGATCAGTGGCAAGATAGGAACTAGTTTCTCTCCCCAGTTTTGCAGTAATGTGATATTTTCAACAAAAAGTAGTTTGAATGTTCCTTTGAAAGACAGAGTATACATTCTAAATGAAGAAGAAGCAGGCACTTGGTGATTAAGATAGTTTAATGGTGGCACTTGAAAATTTCTCAACAGTAAGCAGAAGCCCAAAGATTTTTAGTCATTGGTTTACTGATTCATTCATGTATTTACAAAAAAAATAAAGCACCTTCTTTGTGGAGTGAAACTTATAGAATTTGATGAATGATTTATGTAAAACGTGAGGTACAAGAAAGATTCTTGTGAGACTCTTTGAGGTGTTCAGCTTGGGTCAATGGTTGTGCCATTAACCAAGACAGAAATAGCTGAGAGGAGAAACAACTGAATTTGCATGGAAATTAGAGAGTTCATTTATATACATCTTAAAATCAAGGAAGTTACATATGCCAATGTTTGTTTATTGGGCAACTTTTGGAGTGTGTTCACAGCTCAGAGAGAAATCAGGATATGAGGGGTTCCATGCCAGAATCCCTTGAACAATTTCCTCCTAGCTCTTTGTTGGACTAGATTTTCTTATCCTTTAGATCTAAACTTAATTGTGACTACCTCATGACCTTTCTCCTCCTTTGTTATGCTCTTACTTTTTGTCCTTTTTCTTTTTTTCCCCTCTTGGTATTATGTATGGTTCTTTGATTACATTTTGTAGTATTTGCATATTAAATAAATGTCTTCAGTACTTGATGTTAAGTTGCAAGATGGCAATGACTATTTTGTTCCAACTAAATAATACAACTTTCTGGGATATATAAGCAATCAACAAATACATGCACAATAAATGAATAAGATATATACTGGGGAGTTCTTGGCGTACTGATGACAATTGAAGCCTGAGATAATATTGAACTTTCTAAGGATGGCAAAGAAGAGGACCAATAAAATACTCTGGGGAAGTTCTAACATTAGAGTCAGAAAAGAGTAGTCATTATAGATTTTTGAGACCAGAAAGATAGCAGTGCCCTGAAACCAAAGGAAGAAAGTATTTAAAGAACAGCACCTCTTGTTGTCATTCAAAGGAAAGCAAAAGTCACACTCCAATTCTTGCTCTTTATTTTGTAAAAAACAAAACAAAAAATTGAAAAGTCCCACAAATCAAACAAAATTCATGTCTTATAATTCATTATTTTTGTCTTCTTCTCTATGATCAATTTTATTTATGAACTGAAGATATTGGGTATATTTTCTTGTATATTTCTAACTTTGCATTTGGGATTATCATTTATTTTAGTTCAAAATATTAATAGCCGTTTTAAAAAAATATTTTATTTATTCATTTGGCTGCACTTGGTCTTAGTTACAGCATGTGGGATCTTTAGTTGTAGCATATGGGATCCAGTTCCCTGACCAGGCGTCGAACCTGGGGCCCCTGCATTGGGAGTGCAAAGCCTTAGTCCCTGGACCACCAGGGAAGTCCCAGTAGCTGTTTTAATTTTCAAAAACCATTATCCAAAAACTCCAATATCCATTATTGTTGAACTATAGACAATATATATTCATGCAGCTTTGTATATGTGCTTGTGTGTATAAATATGTATGAAAGAGAGTGTATGTGTGTGTTTCATGTGTGTTCTTTTAGGTTAAGGGAGTATTTGAGTCAAGAATATTTAAGTTCTATGTAGGTCTACATTAGAGAGCCCTGAAAATACGAAGTACATAGGGCCTAAATGTACTGATCAGAAGACCTGAATGTCACCAGGAATGACCCATGGAGTGAATAATTTGTTTCCTTAGGAACATATGGAATCCACTGACTTCAGGAAATATTTTCAGAGTGCACACATATTTCTTCAAGACATTAACATCCCAGGGGAGGAGGAGAAATAAAAACATGACAAGGAGTAATTTAAAATGGCAGGTACTGCAGTTTTCTTTTCCTGAGCTGGAAACCTGATATTTGATACGAATGTAGATGATTTTCTTATGATTGCTATAAAAAGTTGATACTGTTCTTTCCAAAATTCTCTAAAATTTATTTTTTCCTCCTTCTTTGTGGAATTTTGTTGTTTTTGAAAAGCTTAGATTGTGGGTTCAAAGAAATCAAAACATTGCACATTATTTCTTATAATGTAACCACAAGAAAATGCAAATGCTGAGACTCTGATTCACAAAAGAATATTACCTATTAGTTACGGTATGGTTCAGTGGGAAAATAGAGTCCAAAATTAAATTATGTTTCACTAGACTGTAACACAATCAAACCTTGATTTTTGTGCATCAGTTACATTATTTCCCTTTTTAATTTTAAGTTTTCAACATTTTTATAAGATTATAGCACCTCGGGAGACTTAAATGCTGGACTTTGACATAGACAGCCTAGGCTCCAAGTCTCATTTTGCCACTAGTAAGATATGTGACTGGGAAAATTCCTTAAATGTTCAGAGTTTCACCTTCCCCACCTATAAAACAGGGTGGTAGTGTTCACTTCAGAGATGACACTGAGGATTCAATCACATAATTAAAGTGAATAAGTATGTTTTTTTCTTTCTACTTCTGAATGCCTAGTCTTTGATGGATGTTGCAAGGGTGAGAATGGCTAGGTACATTGTCTACAAATCCTTGAGAACATAATCATTTACAAAAATCTAAGCTTGAAAAGACAACATTTTGTAGAAAGTAATTTTCAGATTTCTTTTATGCACTTGATTTTTCTCTTTTGAAATTAAATTTTTTATAATATGGAAAGATGGTTGGACAGTTTAAAAACCATAGACTTCATTGGAGGACACAGATTTTAGGACAATGGCTTTTTAAATGATAACCTACAGTAAGAAATATCTTATTTTGCAATCTATTACTTTCATTCATATATATATATATATATATATAGAGTATGTATTATATATATATGAAATAAAATTTTTATAAAATTATCCATATATTTGCCATATTTGCAGCTGTTTAATCTTTTCTACTCTTGTCTAATCTATTTCATTATTTTAAAAAATTGTCTTTAAAATCCAGTAATTTGATTTTAAGATCCACTAGTGGAGGGCCATCTCGTGGCTTGAAAATCATTTTTTACTTCAGATATGTAGCATCTCTGTAACAGAGGCTTTTGTCTGACTGTATTCCCACAAACAGTATCTATATAAGTTTAAATAAAATTCATGAAATTTTGGTCAATCACCCTATTAGCTTTGGTTTCCCTGGTGGCTCAGACGGTAAAAGTGTCTGCCTGCAATGTGGGAGACCCAGGTTTGATCCCTGGGTTGGGAAGTTCCCGGGAGAAGGAAATGGCAACCCACCCCAGTACTCTTGCCTGGAAAATCCCATGGGCAAAGGAGCCTGGAAGGCTACAGTTCATGGGGTGGCAAAGAGTCAGACACGACTAAGCGACTTCACTTTCTTTCTTTCTATTAGCTTTCCTGTCCACAGTCTAAAAGATAACATTATAAAAGGTCAGTTTTCATTCCAATCCCAAAGAAAGGCAATGCCAAAGAATGCTCAAACTACCACACAATTGCACTCATCTCACACGCTACTAAAGTAATGCTCAAAATTCTCTAAGCCAGGCTTCAGCAGTACGTGAACCGTGAACTTCCAGATGTTCAAGCTGGTTTTAGAAAAGGCAGAGGAACCAGAGATCAAATTGCCTACATCCGCTGGATCATCGAAAAAGCAAGAGAGTTCCAGAAAAAAACATCTATTTCTGCTTTATTGACTATGCCAAAGCCTTTGACTGTGTGGATCACAATAAACTGTGGAAAATTCTTCAAGAGATGGGAATACCAGACCACCTGACCTGCCTCTTGAGAAATTTGTATGCAAGTCAGGAAGCAACAGTTAGAACTGGACATGGAACAACAGACTGATTCCAAACAGGAAAAGGAGTACATCAAGGCTGTATATTGTCACCCTGTTTATTTAACTTCTATGCAGAGTACATCATGAGAAACACTGGGCTGGAAGAAACACAAGCTGGAATCAAGATTGCTGGGAGAAATACCAATATCCTCAGATATGCAGATGACACCACCCCTATGGCAGAAAGTGAAGAGGAACTAAGAAGCCTCTTGATGAAAGTGAAAATGGAGAGGGAAAAAGTTGGCTTAAAGCTCAACATTCAGAAAACAAAGATCATGGCATCTGGTCCCATCACTTCGTGGGAAATAGATGGAGAAACAGTGGAAACAGTATCAGACTTTATTTTTTGGGGCTCCAAAATCACTGCAGATGGTGATTGCAGCCGCAAAATTAAAAGACGCTTACTCCTTGGAAGAAAAGTTATGGCCAACCTAGATAGCATATTGAAAAGCAGAGACATTACTTTGCCAACAAAGGTCCGTCTACTCAAGGCTATGGTTTTTCCAGTGGTCCTGTGTGGATGTGAGAGTTGGACTGTGAAGAAAGCTGAGCGCCAAAGAATTGATGCTTTTGAACTGTGGTGTTGGAGAAGACTCTTGAGAATCCCTTGGACTGCAAGGAGATCCGATCAGTCCATCCTAAAGGAGATCAGTCCTGGGTGTTCATTGGAAGGACTGATGCTGAAGCCGAAACTCCAGTACTTTGGCCACCTGATGCAAAGAGCTGGCTCACTGGAAAAGACTCTGATGCTGGGAGGGATTGGGGGCAGCAGGAGAAGGGGACAACAGAGGATGAGATGGCTGGATGGCATCACTGACTCAATGGATATGAGTTTGAGTGAACTCCGGGAGTTGGTGATGGACAGGGAGGCCTGGCGTGCTGTGATTCATGGGGTCGCAAAGAGTCTGACACGACTGAGCGACTGAACTGAATCAACTATCCAGATACAGCAAAACTTAAGTCACCTGCCTTCTGATGCTAGTGCTAATTCCAGGCCAATATTGATGGTTGAGTTGTCTAAAGGTGAACAAGGGCACCAGACAGGGCTGGCTTCATGTGCATATGACCTGTGCAGGTCACACGAGCCTCTGCCCTCAGAAATACCCTTTGTTTGGATTAATGTCCTCGTGTGCACCTTCAGTTCTTACTCTTTTTATCGGAGAACTTGCGTTTGTAAGTGGAGTTTGATGGGACAGTAGAGCGTTCACATGAGCAGAGAAGCTGTGAGCAGTAAGTGTGGGCACTGTTCCTCACCATCCCATTTGCTTAAAGCCTACCTGATGTCCCATCCATGCATTCCATTGGATTCAGTGTGTTGGAGTTCATTCAGAAAGACTTAGAGCAGATACAAGACAAGCATGCAATGAAAGTTGTTGTTACAGAAGGGAAAGGAAAGGTAGGGTAACCCATATTTCCTTTTCTTCTCTGTCCTTCCTTGCTCATGGGTAAGCCACAAATAGAGAGCATGGAAGAGTATGCATATCAAAAACTGAAATAAAATAGATGAGTCAGTTTTATGCAGAATATCCTTTGTGCTGACAACATCAAAATACATATGCATGTACAAGTTACAAAACTGAAATTGTGTAATTTCAATGATTCTGTGTGAGTTAGTTTTTTTTAGATTTGCCTTTAAAACTGACACTGCACAATATAAAATTGTGGTAATATTTAGGACAACAATTTAATTTAAATTGTTTATTTACTTAGAATGACATTAAATAGGAAATAAAAACACCATGACAATTTAAGAGACTTCAGAAGAAAGGAAAAAGCTTTCCATTTTAGTGATTTTATGGAATTTTCCCCCCACTTTATGAAGAAAAGACTTCACATTTACATTTTGTGCTGAGCCCTCTAGTTATGTCTTTGGCCCAGGCAACATAATGTATTTATATATATACATGTATACATATCAGAGTCGATTAAGGAAGCCAGCAGGTAGTTTAAACAATTATGTGCATTCATGTCTTCGTTTGTTCCTCTGTTCAAACCTTCACTCATTTATTGTGCTCCTGTTAAGCTGTCCTAGAAACTGGAGATTCACACCTATGGACGTGACAGATTACATCACTGCTCTTGTGCATCTTAATATGATGAGAAGGCGATCATTAAAAATTATTTGCATTGGTAATTATTTCATGACAAATATAGTAATGGATAAGAAGAAAAAATTCAAAATGCTACAAAGGAATATAATATACTTTTTCCGAACAGCTAATGTTAATTCTAAGAAAACTTTAAACTTCTACTTTTATTTAGTAATAGTTTTTTACATCCCTCATAGATGCCTGGCAGTGTATGAGGCTATAGGGATATAATGAACATTGGTCCTAAGGAGCTCCCCATTCGTTACAAGTGTTATTTGTTGGTTGTTCCTATGTAATAATGGGTAATATTTTTATGACAGAAATAGATTCAAGGTGGAGCAAAGATGAAGTAATTACTCTTTTAGGTGTTGGATGGTGAGGGGGATGGGGATTAAATGTCCTCAAGGAAGCCTTCTACAAAAAGAAACATGGAAATAACTACTTTTGTTGAGAAATCAATATTTTAAATAGTGGCACTTTAAATCAAGTGAAGACTTAGGGAACTTTCCTATGACATGTTGCATTTCTCTGGGCTCTAATGAGAATGGCTCCGCTGGATGTTTATATCCCTTCCTATTGAAACAGAGTTTTCACTAGCTTCTGTTCTGGAACACTGTCTGAATCCCAAGTAACTTTTTAATCAGCTGTTTAGAAGAAATATTTTAAGTTAGTCAGTTAATACTATCACACTCACAAAAGTAATGGCAGTGTGCTTCATCTTGGTAGTTCTATTTGTTTGATTGATTTTTGCTCTTTATTGCTCCCTTAACTTTCAAAATGTTCTAAAATATTTCTCTTGCATTTAGTTTTATGTCTTAAAATTTAATCTCCAGGATTAACTATTTGTGTCTTTTTTTTTTAAGTATTAACTTTTATATAGCATAGTAAAGAACACTCACCTACCTAAATTTTTCAGAACATTCAGCAGATTAAAATTTCTTTATATTATATTGTAAGAAGTAATCTACAACATTCGAGGTAATGAAATATTTTCTCTCTTGATTATAATGAAAACATCTCTAGTTGTTCTGAGACAAATGGAACTTCATTTTGAGGGACTCTGTATTAATTAATGGAATCTCTAACTGCTCTTTAATTTTTGTCTTGCATATAGCATGTTGGTTTTGTATTTCACTCCTTAGTTTCACTGTCATACAATTCGTGACTTCTTTTCTTATATTCCCTTTGCCAGCTTCCTTAAATTCTCACATGGTCCAATGTTGACCTGGATACAAGCTTAACTTTCCTTCCATAGTTTGTTTTCTAAAAATGAATACTGTGTTGAGATTACTGCTTTATATTATCCTATTCTTACATTTGTGTTGATTTATAATTGTCTGGTTCCATCACATGTTTTTGTGTTATTTCCCTCCTTGTGAGTGAGACTCAGCCTACTTTTAACACTTGCACAGTTTGACCATTAGAAAAAAATTGCTTTGAATGAACACATGTGTCATGAGTGTATGAACTTGAATATTTATAAAGCAGGTATAAATTTAATGGAAAATTTTTTCCCAAGAGTAATGAGAGATCTCCAGGTAAATCAACTCATTTCGTTTTGTAATTTTAGGAAAGAAAAACATTTTTAATAAATCTTCAAATTTTAGGCAGTGAATTAATAAGACCTGATAGAATCTGGAGAACCCAGAACCAGCACCTCAGAAACACCTGCCCCCAACACACACACACACACACACACACACACTAGATATTAACAGAACAGTCATTTAAGTGTCAGTTTCCTTCTTACATTTCTACAGTATGGATCTTGGATGCAAAATTCTGACACTTAAAAATATCTAACATCACAGAAATCTTATGACTAAAACCTATTTCTGATAGCCATCATGTATAACACAAGGATTCTGTTAGTTCTAGCATTGAGGATTTCTTTCCTTTCATAATTTCAGCGATTCATCTAGGATCAAATAATAAATAAATATAAATCACAAAATAAAAAATTTCAGACTCTATATTATATTAAAAAGTAAGAGTCATAAGCCAAGAAGACTGCACTGTAAGCAGGCAAGTCTTATCTACTGCGATCTGAGCAGACCTCTGACTGATTTCTCTGTGTCTACTCTGCCAGTAGATTCTGAATGCCAGTGCATTCTGAGTAAACCAGAGGAAAATGTGGGAACCATGACAGACCAAAATCAGAAGGAAATGGGACTGGCTTCTATCCTTTCATCTTTTAACCTGATTTGTAGAAGAATGTCCAGTTTGAGAATGGAACCAACTGAATGAGACCTTATATCTGTACAGCTGCTGTTATCAAAAGAGATTGCACCTTCATCCAAATATTTGGGAACAAGTTATCTTACCTGAGTGAGGGTAACAAACCAGGAAATTCCCACCATCTGACCTGTTACTGAGAAATATAATATCACCACGAGTGATGTTTCCACTGTTCAACATACTGTGAACAGCCCACTGAACAAAAGACTGTCATCACCAGGTAATATATTTAGGATATATTCGATGGAATCTGAGTAAAATGTATCTGATTATGCTGTTCTGATTATTTTAAATTTCAAAGCATAGTTGTTTCACCGAGGAAAAGAAAAAAAACAACTAAGATCAAATTACTCAATAACTTAGATAACAGGAGGACATGCCAAGCAGAATAATTCAACTTGGGTATCATATTCTTTCTTCTTATATCCAGTTCCTAACTTAGAAATGAATCGAGTACCATAAATTCATTTGGCCTACATTATCCTATGATACCAATATTCATGGTAGTGGTTAGGTTTCCAGGATTGGTACAAATGCCCACTTTATAAAATAAAACATATGCTTGAAGTATAAACATTTACAGAAAATGTTTTCAGTTTGTCACAATAAAATTATTTAGGAAATGTTTAAAAATATTTCTTCATAGATTGAAGCTTGAAGAAAAGTGTATTTCAGTCAGATGAGAAGCTAGAAAATGGCAAGTTTGTGCAGGTTTTTAGGTGGATTTATGGACATTTTCAAGGTCTTTAGAGATTAATAGCATTCATATGATTTAAGCCTAATTTTATGTTAAAACTTTTTTTTCTAAGGAAGTTTATTTTGTTATTTTTTGGCTGTACCTCATGGTTTGTGGGATCTTAGTTCCCCAACCAGGGATCAAACCTGTACCCCTTGCAGTAGAAGAACAGAGTCTTAATTACTGGACCATTAGGGAAGTCTGCTTTAAAATTTTTAACTTTTCTCTTTCTTTGGTTCCCATAATGTTCCACAGACCCACATCTGTGTTACTCCTCATGACAATACCACAGAAGAAAAGAGTAGGAGAAAGAGATGATGATTTTTTTTTTCCTCTGAAAAAACAGAGTGTGCAATGAGAGATACATAAAAATGGAAAAGTGATCAAAATGAAATTAACAAACAAGGAAAGTTATCCAAGATGCAATTATCTCTATTGTCATAGAAATGAAAATACAGGAACTTCACTTCAGACACACATCTTTTCAGCAAAGAAGTGGATTTTGGGAAGGAGATGTTTGTCTTTGGCTCAGTGGAGAAGAATCTGCCTGCAGTGCAGGAGACACAGTTTCTATTCCTGGGTCAGGAAGATTCCCTAGAGAAGGAAATGGCAACCCACTCTAGTATTCCTGCCTGGAAAATTCCATGGACAGAGGAACCTAGCAGGCTATAGTCCATGGGGTCTCAAAGAGTCAGACATGACTGAGCATGGGCCTGTTTTTCACCATCCCCATGAAGAGTCAAGCGTTGGACTTACAAAGGGATGGGGCCAGGGCAAGACAGAAGCAGATACCTTCTGTCTTCTTTGTGCAGACAAAGAAGAAAATGGAAACCAGGACCTGAACTGGAGAAAAACTGCACTGAGTATAATGTGTATAATCAAGGGTGGTTTCAATTCCAGCCAGGAAGATGAACTAGCTCAATAAAAAAGCCATACTCAATATTGAGCTGTAATTAAGTGCCAGGCACTGTGTTCATTTCTTCAAATGAGTTATTGTAGTTATTTGTCAAAGAACCTCAGTGTGGATAGAACCATCATGAAGACCCATATAGTAATATTAGTATCCCGATTTTATAGATAAGACAACTATTACATAGGGAGATTAAATAGCTTGTCTAAGATCATTCAGAGGGTAAATGGGAGATATAAGACTTGAACCTGGGAAGTCTCGTATTGGGTCCCTCACTGTCGTATGCAGACATCTTAAAGGAGGATTAAATGATCTAAATCCAGGACAAGAGGATCAAAGAGCAAGGCTATCCAGAGCCTAGGCTGGATTCTGCTGGGGTTTACTTGCTGTTTCTGCTGTCATTGATAACCTCTATTTCCAAGTCTGTGGACCTCCGAAATCTCTTAAAAGGTGCCAGGTAGCTTATATCAAACCATATAGTTCCCCATCCTAGCCACTAGGTGGTGGTTAGTACTGTCAACTTAAAATGAGTATTTGCTAATATGAATAAGGTTAAAAAGGACAAAAGACTTGAGGTTTCAGTGGTTAGAGTTGCACTGAGGTGGTAAGTTACTAGTGGTGAGATGGTGAATTATTTTAAAAAAAGAAAAAAATAATGTGAAAGGGACAGATTCTCTCATTTGCTAAGAGTTTAACTTATTGTATATCAGACACTGAGGTAGAAGATACTGGGAACACAATGATAAGCAGCATAAAGGAGCATGTGGGATGTAAATATCTAATTAGGGTTATCTATCAATGGAGTAATTGGATGGATAGAGTTATATACCAGATATGAAATTGAAGAGACATACCCCCAAATGAAGTATGTGCATTTGTGTGTGTCTGTGTGCATATGTGCACACTCAAGGAAAGCTTACAAAAAGTTTAGGTATGAAAATACCAAGATGCAAAGACTTCGCCAAGTAGGCTATAGGATGCAGTATCATGTACAGAACAAATTAGTGCTATGTCAAAGATACTTGTATTATCAAAGTAATAATTATGGTTTTTTTATTTTGGATGACAGTGACTTAAATTTTAATCAGTTGTGTCTGACTACTCCCTGACTATTGAACTATATGTGTCTGAAGATCTTGTCTACCAAACTTTACTTAAATAGTTCCTCACTGTATATAAATCAAACTTTTAGAAATTCTGGTCAGATAACATAGCTAGCATGCATGCTAAGTCACTTCAGTTGTGTCTGACTCTTTGCTACCCCATGGGCCATGTCCACCAGGTTCCTCTTTTCATGGGATTCTCCAGACAAGAATACTAGAGCGGGTTGTCATGCCCTCCACCAGAGGATCTTCCCAAGAATGCTGGAGTGGGTTGCCACGTCCTCCTCCAGGGGATCTTCCTGACCCAGGGATTGAAGATGCGTCTCTTGCATCTCCTGCATTGGCAGGTGGGATCTTTATCACTGGTGCCACATGGAAGGCCTTACTAGCATTACTAGACCCATTTAATAATAAATGTGTGTGTGATGTGCTCAGTTGTTTCCGACCATTGGAGATCCTATGGACTATAGATTGCCAGGCTCCTCTGTCCGTGGGATTTTCCAGGCAAGAATACTGGGGAGGGTTGCCATTTTCTTCTCCAGAGGTTCTTCCCAACCAGGAATCAAACCTGAGCCTCCTGCATGTCCTGCCTTGGCAGATGGATTCTTTTACCACTGAGCCATTTGGAAAGCCCTTAATAATAAACAGAATGCAGAAAATTGTATGAATATGAAATGAATTCATCTTTTTTTGTGATGTATATCAAAGACATATATTAATATGGAAAAAATTTAGAATTTCAAGTTTGAATAAGCTTGATTTTTTTGTGCTTATCACTTTTGTGCTTTAGATAATCTACATTTGGGAAGCTGAGATCAGATATAATTTTTACTATTAGAATACCAGTTAGTGTTAAGATTGTTGTAACATTTGTGTCTCAAGAAAACACCAAGGTTGATATTAACACCCATGTTGGCCAAAGTCAAAGCCTCTGAGTTGTTTCAAGGTACAGTATCACCAGAACGAACCCATGCCTATCACAGGCCCACAGGAGTAATTAGCCTTTTCTAAACTTAGCCTTTTCTTTTTTTTTTTTTTTTTAAACTTAGCCTTTTCTAAAGCTTGGTTGCCTAAATTATGATGTCCATGGTATCTGGAAAAATTAGCTGCGAAAATGGCAGTAAGGTATTTATACTGCAGATGTAGACATAGGCTTTCTTGCTAGACCCTCCAAAAGAATGACACTAAAACCTATTTTCTAAAGTAGATCATCTAATATCACATAAAATCATTTAGAGCAAGGAAAATATAAATATTCTTAATTATTCATTTAAACTATCTATACTGAAAATGAGGAAATTTAAATTCGCACTCTACCTGTATCAATGTGTGTGTCTGCAAACTTCCTGACAAAGCTTGAGTGTGTATCTTTTACTAGAAAGCACACTATAGCAAAATCAGGGCCTCATCAATTAATACTATAATCATGACCACACAGAATCATCAGTCAGTTCAGTTCAGTCCAGTCACTCAATTGTGTCTGACTCTTTGAGACCCCACGGACTGCAGCACGCCAGGCCTCCCTGTCCATCACCAACTCCTGGAGTTTACTCAAACTCATGTCCATTGAGTCGGTGATGCCCTCCAAGCATCTCATCCTGTCATCCTCTTCTCCTCCTGCCTCCAATTTTTCCCAGCATCAGGGTCTTTTCAAATGAATCAGTTCTTCGCATCAGGTGGCCAAAGTATTGGCATTTCAGCTTCAGCATCAGTCCTTCCAATGAATATTCAGGACTGATTTCCTTTAGGATGGACTGGTTGGATCTCCTTGCTATCCAAGGGACTCTCAAGAGTATTCTCCAACACCCAGTTCAAAAGCATCAATTCTTCAGCACCCAGCTTTCTTTATAGTCCAACATGACTATGTCCATACATGACTACTGGAAAAACCATAGCTTTGACTAGATGGACCTGTGTTGGCAAAGTAATGCTTCTGCTTTTTAATATGCTGTCTAGGTTGGTTATAACTTTCTTTCAAGGAGCAAGTGTCTTTTAATTTCATGGCTGCAGTCACCATCTGCACTGATTTTGGAGCCCCCCAAAATAAAGTCTGCCACTGTTTCCCTTGTTTCCCCATCTATTTGCCATGAAGTGATGGGACCAGATGCCATGATCTTAGTTTTCTGAATGTTGAGCTTTAAGCCAACTTTTTCACTCTCCTCTTTCACCTTTATCAAGAGGCTCTTTAGTTCTTCTTCACTTTCTGCCAAAAGGGTAGTGTCATCTGCATATCTGAGGTTATTGATATTTCTCCCAGCAATCTTGATTCCAGTTTGTGCTTCATCCAGCCCAGTGTTTCTCATGATGTACTCTGCATATAAGTTCAATAAACAGGGTAACAATATACAGCCTTGGTGTACTACTTTTCCTATTTGGAACAAGCTGGTGGACCATATCCACTTCTAACTGTTGCTTCCTTACCTGCATACAGATTTCTCAATTGCCTACTTAAATATGAAAATTAACCTATCATTCAGAGAGTTATTCAGAATTTCTTTAAATATTAGACTTCACTTGGTTCTGCAATTTGAAGGTTTTTGGAGGATGTGTGGTTTGAACTATTATCTGCAATCTAGATAGAAAAGAGTTTTGGCATAAAATGATGAGTGTAAATGATTTCCAGGAAGAGAGAACACAGAATCAAAGTCGCCAAACTGTGAAAACTTAAAAGTTCTCAAAAGATGCGGTGTCTTCCAATTTGGCTAGAATGTTGAGTTACTAACTGAAAAAACTTGGAAATTGGGACAGGAAATTTTGTTTAGTAGCAGATTCTGAGGGGCCTTAGATGTAGAATTCATCATTTTGGTCTTTCTTCTGCAGGTAATATGGACTTGTTGAAAAAGAAAATCTGAGTAGAACAATAATAACCTAAAGAGAAGCAATTCCAGTCTCTCATCTGTTCATGAAAAAAAAATTGTCTGTTGCTACTGAAGAGAACAGATAAGGTATCAACATTCTACTAAGACTTCATTTGTTCCCCAAATACATACCAACAAAGGCAAACAAATTCCAAAGTAAACTTAGAAATATAGATTAATGAAAACATTTACATTATTTGGCTACTAGTTATAGATTTAAAACTACCTAAATCACACAATATACACTTCAGTTGTTTATCATATTTGCTATATTGAGTGGGTGTGTATATGTGGAATTTAAGTATATTGTTGAATTAATTTTATCTTTTACTTATTTGTCTATCAAAGATAACTGCTGTGTGGGATTTTTCATTAAATGTTTGTTTAACATTTTCAACATATAATTATTTGACTATTAAGACCACATCAGAACAACTAAATTACTCCTGAAGCAGCTTATGTCCTCTGATCATTCCTTTTGAAAAACTCTTATATTCAGCATCAAAAACATTTACCCATTTCAGAGAAACCAAAGTTCAATACACATGAATCTATACCATGTTGATGGTATTTTACATATCATATTTGATACTGCTTTAGTTATTTTGCCTATTTCACAAACTTAATTTGAATTTCATCAGTACTGCTTTTGTTCTAATTAAATAACAGTGCTTTAAAGCTTAAGAAAAATGACACTTAAAATAGAACCATCCTTTATCTTCACTGGTCCCTTTCATAGCCTTCCTACCTACCAGTGTGACCTTGCCAAGTGTCAAATACATGGAAATACTTAATGGAATTTTTTTAAAAAGTTATGAGAATGTCTCTAAATGCTCTGAGGAAATGATACACAGAAAGGAGATCCTAATCTAAATTTATACCACTGAATTTTGAAGACTCTAAAAAGAATACACTAGTTTGAAGACAGGCCTGAGGTTTTGATTTATTTGTGCTAATGTAAGGCACAACATTAACAAACAAAAGAGGAAAAGAAATATGATCATGTCAGGAGAGACATAAAAAGTATTTGAAAAGTTCAACATCCATTCCTGATAATACACTTGAAAATTTGGAATTGAACAGTTTCAGTTTGATAAAGATTATCTATGAAAAACTTACAGCTAATGTTATGCTTAATGGTGAAATACTGATTCTTTATTACTGAATAATAAAGAAAAGAGTAGAAATCTATTGAAAATAGGAAAATGACAGAGAAAAGTCAATAAAACAGAAAGCTGACTCTGAAGAAAAGCAGCATAATTGATAAACCTCTAGAGAGACTAACAAGGATTGAAAGAGAGAAAATGAAAATAATATCAAGAATGACATGGGTGTTATTTACTATAGATCCTGAAGCCATTAAAATCATAATGAGGGAATACACTCATAAATTCAAGAATTTAGGGGAAAAAGACTAATTTATTAAATAGATCAGTAGCAAGAATGTGTCATAAACCAAGTATTATGCATAATAAAATTCTGTATAACTGAATGTTTTTTAAAAAGGTTTATGGTTTTGTATTGTACAAAATATTATGTATTTAAGGAAAAAGCTAAATTTAATGTAGGGTACTTATTCAGGCTATGTTTATACATCATCTTATATGTATATAAAAACATTATATAAAATATTTTTAAAATCCTAAATTATTTCTTTCTTTATGATAACTATTTGAAAGCATTATCTAGTTTACTCCCCTTTCATCCCAGTAAGTCTTCGATGAACTTTGCTTTGCCTTCATCCACACTGAAATTGTTTCTGTCATAATGACCCGCATGCATACAGAGGGTCAGGCTCATTCTTTTGTTCTGAGTGACATGGAAATTGTTTAGAAGATTTGGTCCAATGTGTTAAATAATCTGAGTGTTTTGGAAAACAAAACAAAAAAAACTAATTTGCTGTACCAGTATCTAGGCAGATAAGCAAAGAAAGGGATTCAAGCTGTAATGAATGATTAGGACAAATGGTGCTGATATGTGACATAATATAAAGCCAAAAATTTGTTATTGGCTTGCAATGTGAAGATCGTCTGAGATATGTTGAGCAATGAACGTCCAAGAGAAAATAAAAGAGAAACTTAGTCCTATTTTTAAAATTTTCTAGTTAAGAAAATATTCCTTTGTATTGAAGCCATTTTGAATTGGGTTTCTATCTTGTTATAGCAAAAGGGGCTCAATCAATTTTTTATTGGAGTATAATCGCTTTACTCTGTTGTGTTAGTTTCTACTGTACAGCAAAGTGAATCAGCTGTACATATGCAAATATCCCCTTCTTCTTGGGCCTCCCTCCCACTTCCCCCTCATCCCACCCATCTAGGTCATCACAGAGCACCGAGTTGAGCTTCCTGTGCTTTAGAGCATGTTCCCACTAGCTGTCTATTTTACACATGGTACTGTATATATTCAATCCTAATCTCCTAATTCATCCCCCCTCCCTTCCCCCACACCCATGTCCTTATGTCTGTTTTCTACTTCTGGGTCTCTATTCCTGCCCTGGAAATAGGTTCATCTGTACCAAACAAAGCAAGATATTAAGCTAATTACCCATTTAACAGTGACAGTGAGGCTGTGCTCATAGAAAAAATATCCTTACAGGACTACAGTGTAGACAATACTCTACTCACAGAAACAATTGCTTTTTCATCAAAATTCCTTGTCCTGATTATTAATGCCATTATAAGAGCTATGCAGTTGGATGTTTGAATGATTTATCTCCAATATAGAGCTTGTTAATGCTGCAGTGTAAACCTCTCAGACCTGTCACCATCTTTGTTTAGAACAGTAATATCATGTGGTTTAGCTTCTGCTCTTGTGTGTAGTAAGCTAATCACTGATTGAAAATGTGCATAACTTTGTTTTATGCTATTTTATATTTCACGGCAATATCCCTGTTAACATCTGTCAAAGTTGCTATGGAAACTGAAGCATAACATACCATATTATACATAGAGATTTAACATTTTGTTTTATATCCTTTCTGGTGGAAATTTTGTGCATATGTTCAGTTTTATATTACTCTGTATTCAATGTCTTAATTTTCTTTTAATAAAAGCAGAAGTCATTTGATATGCTAATACACTGTCAAATGTAGGGAATTTCTTTCAACCCTTAAAACTATTTTGACTTTATGGTTTTATCAAATAGAGTATATGGGAAAAGGCAATTAAAGCAAATTATGCTTTAGAACACACTTTCCCGTATCTAGAAATTAGAAAGCAAAGTCTAAATATTGGAAACTAATAATTACTTAGAAAATATTTGAATTATTAAAAAGATTATGTCATCCAAAAAGAGCTTGTGATGTTGTTTAAGAGACAAAATGATCTTTAACCTTCAGGGTTTTATTGAAAATACTTTATGGTAATATAGGAATCAGGGTAAAAACCTATGATATTTCACTTTTGCAAATTAAATTTTATTGGAGTATAGGTGTTTTAATATGTTGTGTTAGTTTCCACTAAATAGCAAAGTGAATCAGTTATACCTATATATATGTCCAGTCTTTTTAGATTTCCTTCCCATTTATGTCACCACAGAATATTGAATACAGTTCCCAGTGCTATACAGTAAGTTCTTATTAGTTACTTATTTTCTATATTATTATTGGTTTTTAGTCTCTAAGTCATGTCTGACTCTATTGCAACCCCATGGACTGTAGCCTGCCAAGCTCCTCTGTCCATAGGATTTCCTAGGCAAGAATACTGAAGTGGGGTGCCATTTCCTTCTCCAGGGTATCTTCTCGACCCCAGGGATCAGCCCCATGTGTCTTGCTTTGGCAAGTGGATTCTCTACCACTGAGCCACTAGGAAAGTTCATTTTATATACAGTAGTATATATTAATATATGTCAATCCCAGTCTCTCGATTCACTTTAAAATAAAAAAAGCAAGTGGAACAAAGGAAACAAATTAGACTTACAAAACAATCATTTAAAATTATTTAACTGATTATAGTGAGTTGTTTCTCTCAAGAGTTGAGTTGAGTTGTTAGTGGATTACTGTTAATATTGCACTTAGCAGCATAGTTTAAAACTATGGTCTTTCAGGTCATTTCAACCAGTTTTAAGTCTCTGTGGAGGACTGGAACCTGAAGATGGGGAGATGGTCTGAATTGTATTACCCATCTGGTGTGTCACAGAGCATTCCACATTGACCGTTAATTGTATCACTGAGCAGTGTATTTATAATCAATAACATTACAATTTCACTTCAAAAATAATAAAACAATTGTTTAAATGCTAACTCCAAATTTAAAAAAAAAAATCTATTATATTGTAGCTAAATTCTATTTTTAAATGCTTGGTTCCTTTGTTTATTTTTCCTGAGTTGTTTCATATCTATTTTTGTTAAGGACTCAATTCCTGTTCTTCAGGTCAGAGACTTGTCTTCTACACATTCATTTGATACACAATAGGCCATGCTTTTGACACTGTATTAAAAATCTCCCTGTAACCATCTTGGGGTAGGCAGAATCTAAGGCAGCCTCCTAATTTCCTCCTGTTGGTGCACACGAGCTGCACGACCTGGAGAATGGAGAAGACCTATGAATATGATGGGTTATTATTCCCTTGATTAGGTTGTGCTGTGTGGAGGGACATTTTCCTGCTGGCTTTAAAGAAGTTGCAGTATTGTGACAGGGCCACGTGGCTAGGATCTGAGGTTTGTCTCTAAAATCTGAGATCAGTCCCTGGGGACCCCGGTCCTACAGCTGCAAGAGACATAGTTCTGCCAACAACCTGAATGAGCTTGGATGAAGACTCTGAGCCCCAGATGGGAACACAGCCTAGGCCAAAATCTTGGTTACATCCGTGTTAGACCCCAGCAGAGACCCCAGCTGCATTGTGCCTGGACTTCTGACCTACAGATACTGTGAGACAGTAAGTAGATGTTGTCTTAAGTCTCTAAGATTGTGGTAATTTGTTTGCAGCAATAGAAAACTAACACAATTGAGTTCCTTTTCTGTATTCTTTTCATTCCTTTTCAGCCATAGATTAACTAGTAGCAAGAGTGCCCTACATGATTAATCTCAAAATGGGCAATTAAGACAATAATTGTAATGGAAACTTGACTAATCAAGTGCTGCTTATCAGAGCCACTTCTACATTTATATGTATGTGTTTTCTAAATTCAGATATAATGTTTTTAAAATTCCTTGTTGTTCTGTTGCTAAGTTGTGTCCAACTGTGCTACCCCATGGACTGCAGCATGCCAGGCTTCCTTGTCACTCCCGGAGTTTGTGAAAACTCCTATCTGTTGAGTTGGTGATGCTATCTAACCATTTAATCCTCTGCCAACCCCTTCTGCTTTTGCCTTCAACCTTTCCCAGCATCAAGGTCTTGTCCAATGAGTCAGTTCTCCGCATCAAATGGCTAAAGGATTGGAGCTTCAGCATCAGCCTTTCCAATAAATATTCAGGGTTGATTTCCTCTAGGATTGACTGATTTGATCTTTTTGCAGTCTGAGGGACTCTCAAGAATCTTCTCCAGCATCACAATTCAAAAGCATTAGTTCTTCAGCTCTCAGCCTTCCTTATGGTCCAACTCTCACATCCATACGTGGCTACTGAAAAACCATAGCTTTGACTGTATGAACCCTTGTTAGCAAAGTGATGTCTCTAGTTTTTAATACTCTGTCTAGGTTTGTAATAGCTTTCTTTCCGAGAAGCAAGCGTCTTTTAATTTCATGGCTGCAGTCACCATCTGCAGTGATTTTGGAGCCCAAGAAAATAAAATTTGTCACCGCTTCCACTTTTACCCCTTCTATTTGCCATAAAGTGATGGAACCAGATGCCATCATCTTAGTTTTCTGAATGTTGAATTTCAAGCCAGCTTTTTCACTCTCCTCTTTCACCCACATCAAGAGGCTCTTTAGTTCCTCTTCACTTTATGCTATTGAGAGTGGTATCATCTGCATATTTGAGGTTGTTGATATTTCTCCTGGCAATCTTAGTTTCAGCTTGTGATTCATCCAACTTGGCATATTTCTCATGATGAACTCTGCATACAAGTTAGATAAGCAGAGTGACAATATACAGCCTTGATGTACTCTTTTCCCAATTTGGAACTGGTCTGTTGTTCCATGTCCAGTTCTAACTGTTGCTTCTTGACCCACATACAGGTTTCTCAGGAGATAGATAAAGTGGTCTGGTATTCCCATCTCTTTAAGAATTTTCCACAGTTTGTTGTGATCCACACAGTCAAAGGCTTTGGCTTAGTCAATGAAGCAGAAGTAGATGTTTTTCTGGAATTCCCTTGCTTTCTCTATGATCTAGCAAATGTTGGCAATTTGATTTCTGATTCCTCTGCCTTTTCTAAATCCAAGATTTACATCTGGAAGTTCTTGGTTCACATACTGCTGAAACCTATCTTGAACACTTTTGAGCATAACCTTACTAGCATGTGAAATGAGCACAATATGTCTTTAATTGTTGCTTAAATATTTTCATAAAGTTAGTTTTATGAAATTGCATTGATATAAAAGTCGTTTATGTGGAAGTTTACCTGTTGTGGGCCATGATTATTTTTCCTTACTAAATGTGACCAGCACTTTGTGTCTTAAGGCAGAGTTAGATTTTATGTCATGGCAAAAGGCAGAAGTTATATGTTGATATTATTACTTTGACAATTTACTTAAACCAAGCTGTCTTAGATTAGATTGATATTATCAAGGTTGAATAATAGTTGAACTGGTTGTAAGTTGGACCCATTTGAAGTTCCTGCTTTTTACTTTATTCACACATTATCATCTCACCTCAGTCAACTAATTCTTCATTGTAAATAAACTGCTATATGTATAAAATCAAAGTCATGTATAGAGGTTAAAAATTAAAAATGAACAAATTTATATCAAACAAATGCAATAAAAATGATGCTCCAAATCTAAATATTGGTATCACATGCTGCTGCTGCTGCTAAGTAGCTTCAGTTGTGTCCAACTCTGTGAGACCCCATAGAAGGCAGCCCACCAGGCTTCCCCATTCCTGGGATTCTCCAGGCAAGAACACTGGAGTGGGTTGCCATTTCCTTCTCCAATGCATGAAATTGAAAAGTGAAAGTGAAGTTGCTCAGTCGAATCTGACTCTTAGCAACCCCATGGATTGCAGCCTACCAGGTCCTCTGTCCATGGGATTTTCCAGGCAAGAGTACTGGAGTGGGGTGCCATTGCCTTCTCCAGAGGTATCAGATGAGAAAGAGTTTAAAGAAAAAGAAAAGCATTAAAGTGAACAAAGTGGTTATTTTTTAGTAGGTGAAAGATACAAAAATACAATGAAATTCTAACAAAATGAAACTTTACAAAGCAAGTAGAATATAAAAATCCATGAAAGAAAATACATTATAAATCAAGGAGAAAAAAAAAACAAACCCACAACTGTTGAAGAAGACTTCTATACAGTACAATACAATTCAATACAATACAATACTCTCTAATTATTTAAAAACAGACAGGTTAAGTTAGTCAGACAAAGGAAGACAAATATCATATGATATCACTTACATGTGAAACTAAAAAAAGAGAACAGATAAATTTATCTACAAAACAGAAATACAATTATGGAAAACAAACAGAGGAGGAAGGATAAATTGGGACACTGGGATTGAAATATACAGACTATTATGCACCATCCTGCTCGGTGTCTGGTACCTGATCGTCAATGCCGTGGTACTGCTGATTCTATTGAACACCCTGGCTGATCCATATCATTACCACTTTTCAAGATCTGAACTCAGGGGTGACTTTGAGTTCATGGATGATGCCAACATGTGCATTGCCATCGTGATTTCTTTTCTCATGATCCTTATCTGTGCCATGGCTACATATGGAGCATACAAGCAACACGCAGCCTGGATCATCCCATTCTTCTGCTACCGAATCTTTGATTTTGCCCTGAACACCTTGGTTGTGGTCACCATACTTGTTTATCCAAATTCCATCCAGGAATACACACGACAGCTGCCTCCTGATATTCCGTACAAAGATGATATCATGTCAGTGAATCCTACCTGTTTGGTCCTCGTTATTCTTCTATTTATCAGCATTATCTTGGCTTTTAAGGGTTACTTGATCAGCTGTGTTTGGAACTGCTATCGATATACCACTGGCAGGAACTCCTCTGATGTCCTAGTTTATGTTACCAGCAACGACACTACGTCTTGATTCCAGCTTATGCTTCATCCCCCTGGGCATTTCATATGATGTACTCTGCATATCGGAGAAGGCAATGGCATCCCACTCCACTACTCTTGCCTGGAAAATCCCACGGACAGAGGAGCCTGGTAGGGTGCAGTCCATGGAGTCGCTAAGAGTTGGATACGACTGAGCGACTTCACTTTCACTTTTCACTTTCATGCATTGGAGAAGGAAATGGCAACCCACTCCAGTGTTCTTGCCTGGAGAATCCCAGGGACGGGGGAGCCTGGTGGGCTGCCGTCTCTGGGGTTGCACAGAGTCGGACACGACTGAAGCGACTTAGCAGCAGCATATATAGAATTATTTACTTTAAAAATTATTATTTAATTTTATTTATCTCTTCATTTTTTTTTTGATGGTGTAGCATGCAGGATCTTAGTTCTTGGACCATGGATCAAACCCGTGCCTCCTGCAATGGAAGCCCAGTGTCCTAAGCACTGGACAGCCAGGGAATTCCCAAGTCTAGCTATTTAAAGCAAAAGACATTTGACTCAGATAATTTAGTTCACACAAAATGGCTGGAAAGAGAAGGGAACTGGGCTATGATTCCCAGAATCACACTGCTCAATGGGCCTGCAGGGTTGCTGCTCCCTTTGCTGTGATCAGAGAAGTGGGTAATTACGCAAACTCCACCTGGACTGTCAAGTTCAAGAGCACAACCCTGGAGCTGTGATCCAGCATCAGGAGACTGCTGCTCGTGCCTCCATTGCAAGTGCTTGTAAGCTTAGTGACCTGGCACCGAGGCAATACCATCTTTGTCCTTACTTGCCAGTGCAAGAGACAAAATAAGAAGTCCCCTGCTTCACCTGCACCTTCCCAATCTTGAGGTTTGGATCAAGGATCTTACATTTTCAGTGTGATCTATTTCACATCTACATTTGAAATTGCCAGTTAACCTTGGAAATACGGTTTTTAGCTTTCCAGACTTCGTAGTTCTAAAAAACTCTTCAGAAAACAGAGAGAATGGCTCCTTTGTGCCAGATTGATCATGTCTACCATGTCTGTGAGACTAAAACAAAACTTTAAAAATAATGAGTGTGTATTTGAGTCAAAATATATTTATTGTAATGCTAATAAATGGAATTATGCAAATCAGTCTCAGACCATGAATTAATAAAAATGGTAATCTATAAAATGGATGTAAGCCAAAGAATTGATGCCTTTAAATTGTAGTGTTGGAGAAGACTCTCGAGAGTCCCTTGGACTGCAAGGAGATCAAACCAGTCAACTCTAAAGGAAAGCAACCCTGAATGTTCATTGGAAGGACTGATGTTGAAGCTGAAGCTCCAATCTTTTGGCCACCTGATGCAAAAAGCGGGCTCATTGGACAAGACCCTGATGCTGAGAAAGAATGAAGGCAGGAGGAGAAGGGGGCAGCAGAGGATAAGATGGTTAGATAGCATTACTAACTCCATGGATATGAATGTGAGCAAATTCTGGGAGATAGTGAAGGACAGGAAAGCCTGGCACGCTGCTGTTCATGGGATTGCAAAGAGTTGAACATGACTTAGGGACTGAACAACAACAAAGCAAATAAAAAGAGCCTCAAAGATTGGAATTAGAAATTGTCCTATGAAATTTTGGGATCAAGTATGAAATTGAATCTATAGGACCCTTATAAAATAATGATGATGAAAGGTCACATAGTAGCATTTTCAGAATGAGATGAAAGATATAGAGAGTCAAATATATAGCATTAAATGGTTCCATTCTCAAAAGATCTGAATTCCTGGTCTTCTCTTTGACATCAGCTACTCAAAATAACTTTACTTTCAAATTAAAATAAGAAATGAGATAGTTTTTATATACCAAGTTTTCAGTTTTTGAAACTGTAATTTTCAGAGTCATCAAGGGCAGAGTGACAATGATATATTGCATACTCATAAAAATTATAAATTCATACAAAAACTTTGAAGGGTAATTTGGCAATGTGTATCAAAAGCCTTTAAAATGAATAAGCTTTGATTCAGTGTTACCATTTTGGAAACATTATCCCAGGAAGATAGAAATATACACAAAGAGCTAGGATAGGTTAGCTAGTAAAGCACTATTTAGCAAAACTGTTCAATATTAGTGAAAGGTTAGATAAAATATGGTATGGTATTAGTTCAGTGCTCTGTAACTTGAAAATAGTGTTTTGGAAAATATATTTAATAACCTGGAAAATATTCATTATATATTATATAGATGTTAATTTATTATATATGTAGAGAATAGTTTACAAAATAACATGGAAAACATGATATATATATATATACACACACACACACACACACATATATATATATATATAATCTAAAATAATACTGGAAAGCTAATGGAAGTGTATTAACAGTTTTGTAACTGTGGTTGATAATATCAGTCAAGATAGGTTGCATTATAGTTTGGAAACAAGAAAAACTGAAATCCCAGTGGTTTAATATACAACAGTTTATTTATTTGCTCTCTCTTAAGGTCTGCTGAGGGTACAGGCAGCTTTCCAGGGCAGCTGTCTTCCATGTGGGAGCATAGAACCATCCCCCCCCGGTTGGGAGCACAGACTAACTTGATCATGTGGCACTTCCTTAACAATTCTTTCCACAATTGTTGTGGTAGTGGAAGAGGGCATCTGCTCAGTCTTACAGGTACTTTTCTCCCTTGAATTTATATTTCACCCATAAGCAAGTATAAATGATGAAAAGCCTAAGTACCTCAAACTAGAATTCAAAACTTTACTTACCCCGAATGGCTGAGTATCTCAAGTCATTCTGCTGCTGCTGCTGCTGAGTCACTTCAGTCGTGTCCGACTCTGTGCGACCCCAGAGACGGCAGCCCACCAGGCTCCCCCGTCCCTGGGATTCTCCAGGTAAGAACACTGGAGTGGGTTGCCATTTCCTTCTCCAATGCAGGAAAGTAAAAAGTGAAAGTGAAGTCGCTCAGTCGTGCCCAACTCTTAGAGACCCCATGGATTGCAGCCCACCAGGCTCCTCGGTCCATGGGATTTTCCAGGCAAGAGTACTGGAGTGGGGTGCCATTGCCTTCTCCAAGTCATTCTAGTGCCTGAAAATTAGTTCCCAATGCATTTCCTTCCATGACAATAATGTGCTGACTTGTCTGATTGCATCATTTATTCTACTAGAGTCTCAATCACACTAGCTAAAATGAGGAAGAAATAGTTACATCAAAGCCTTGATGAAAATCCTAGAATATTTCATCAATAAATAACAGTGAACCGAGATGTAAAGCTTATATTTGTCTCTTAGACTTCTTTGAACGCAGTCTGCTTTCTCCTTTAGATAATGCTCATAAATGTTAAATGCAATGGACTCGGGTGATTTTATAGATGGAAATCATGTTGTTTATTCCAAGCAACCTGCCTTTATTTTCCCCAATGCCATTATTTTGTTTTTTGTTGTTCTCTTAAGTTTTGCCAGGGATTTTTATGGGCTCTAACTTTTAAGCAGTTTGTAGTGCTCGCCATCAGTAGTGGGGCAGGGTAATATTTTAGTCATGTTTCTCATCTAGTGTATAACCTTGTTTTAGCCCTTCTGAGTTCTGGTATGAAATAAAATTGATTTTTTTCCTTAAAGAAGGAAATTTACTTTTATGTAAGTGAACTTCAAGGATGGAATCATGCCCTTTTGTTAGAACTGTATTAATAGCCACTGGGTGCCATAGTTAGCAGACCACTGTAGTCGGTATATAAACATAATAAATCATAGAAAATAGGCTGACATTTGAGCAAAACCTCAAATTACTGAATCTGCAAGAGATTTAGATTTCTTCCATTAGGGTTATTCTATCTCCAAGGTGAGAATGATGTGGTGCAGCAAGGATTTTAAAATGTGTTATACAACTCTAAACTACTCATGTATTGATGAGTGACTTATTTGGAAGAGGTGAGATGGGATAAATGATGGGAAAAGAAAGACATATTCTTTAAAAGGAAAATTATCTATAATATTAAATATATAAGTTATATATGATTCCTTGATTTCTTCTGCATGTGGTTATAATCAAATCCAACTTTTCCTATTTCACATACAAAGTGAAGCTAAGAATTGGGCTAGGAGGGAATTGCAATTGGCTTTGACAGGTTGGAGTAATTTTCAGCATGGCTTTGAGATAGTGGGTTTGCTTGGCTAATACATATTTTTCAGTATTGTCAATTGAGACAGGAACCCCAAACATTAGAAAAGTGTTTGAATACGGAGTATTTTGTGCCAGGAAGGCACATTGACTTTGGTGTACAATGTTAAGATCATGAATTTTGCTAAATACAATTGCAAACACATGTTCAATTGTAAAGCAGGGAATGAAAAGCAAATTAAAAAATAAACAATACAAATGTGTTTCACTAAGAAGCAGTGAATAACACCAAGGGTGTTTTAAAAAATTATAACATTGTGCAACTACTATAACTACTTTTTGCATTGCTAATATATTAATGAGCCATACTGTTCATGCTATTTCATTCTACTTTTTAAATAATTGACTTAAGGATATTAAATTATGAAAGCTTGTATTTTCCAGATTCAGTCTTTTTTATTACTGAAGGCATTTTAAATAAAAAAAGGAACTTTGAGGATGACTGAAATTTTAATTTAATTATTAAAATAGTCTGTTCTGAAAATTTAACTTGGTTGGATCAGAATAGTATGGATTTTGAATGAACACTGGTTTAAACTAGTTTGGACTGGGCAAAACCAGTTCAAACCAGCTCAGTTCAGTCGCTCAGTCATGTCCGACTCTTTGCGACCCTATGAACCGCAGCACACCAGGCTTCCCTGTCCATCACCAATTCCTGGAGTTCACCCAAATTCATGTCCATTGAGTCAGTGATGCCATCCAACCATCTCATCCTCTGTTGTCCCCTTCTCCTCCTGCCTTCAATCTTTCTCAGCATTAGGGTCTTTTCAAATGAGTCAGCTCTTCGCATCAGGTGGCCAAAGTATTGGAGTTTCAGCTTCAACATCAGTCCTTCCAATGAACATCCACAAAACAGCTCAGACCTATTCAAATCAGTTCAGACTGGTTCAAATTGGTTTAGACTGGTTCAAACTGGCTCAGACTGGCTCAAACTAGCTCAGACCAGTTCAAACAGGTTCAGACCAGTTTAAACTGGTTCAGGCCAATTTAGACTGGTTCAAACTGGCTTGGACTAGCTCAGACCAGTTCAAACTGGTTTGGCCTAGTTCAAACAGATTCAGGCCAGTTTAAACCGTTTTTGAGGAGTTGGTTCAATCTGTTTCAGACTGGTCCCAACTGGCTCAGGTCGGTTTAACTGTATCAGATCGGTTTTTATCAGAATAGACTGGTTTAGATTGGAATAGACCATGCTGGTTTAGACCAGTAGACCAGTTTAGAGTAGAGTAGATCAGAATAGACTGAAATAGACTGGAATAAACCAGAATAGACCAGGAATAATAGACTGATATAGACCAGTATTTTCAGATTATTTTCTGCCATTACTGCAAAAGTATACCCTCAAAGTTATTCCTGTGACAACTGGTGGTTAAACTCCAAATCTGAGGAGGTGTCATTTTCCTTTTTCTCAAACTTATAAGCCAAAGGAAGGATTCAGTTTATTTATTCTTTCATTCACTTAATGTATGTCTTTCTCTAAGAGGTATATACTTGTCTATTTTTCTCTTACATTTGTCTTGGTAATGGAGCCTGTCTTAAATCCCAAGATTCTGTAGGATAAGGACCATGCCTATTTAATTTGCTTTTAACACATCTAAACCAATGCAATAAAAATATATGAATTAACACATGAATCTTGATGCTGATTATAATAATTTGTTGTTTCTCTTTTGCTAATCCATTCTTGCTGACAGCAAAGTTTTGTGTATTTTTGCATACATTTTCATATTTCACAAAAATGTGAAGACATAATGCATAAAATTTGACTTCAATATTCCTTTAATTTTTATCCCAATTCTCTAGCTTTTTTCTATTTATCTGCTGGAATCACAGATGAGGTCAAATCTTTAAATTCATTGCAAATTTCTCTTTGGATGTACAACACAAGTCTGTTGACTATAACATGTCAGTCACTATTAATATAAGGTGAACATTAAAGAAATGGGAAAGGAATAGTTAAAAGAAAAATGCTACAGAACAATGCATGGTATTTCTCTCCCCACATTCTAATGTAATCCATCATGACCCAGACTTTAAAAATCTGCTGGGTTCCCAGAGAATTATGAGCATTCTTTCCTTCTCTGAGATTTTCTATGTCCTATATATTTAAGAAACTTCATACTGTCTTTTTTCTTTTTTTTAACCTCAGAGAGGATCTACTATACATGCAAAAGTAACTTACAGAGAGTCACATTTCAATATAAATATGTAACTATAATAATAATAAGTATATCACTAATATTAAGTCACTAACATTGTCTTCTCATTGGAAATCATATCATTACAGTTATTAATATCTGTAGGCTCTCTTACATTGCTTCACATGCTATACCTAAAAAGACTTGGATTTTCAAAAGCAGATTTCATGTTACATACATCAGCTATATGCTTATATCCCCACCTTGTATAGTTCAGTAAACAATGGATTCTAATAATAAAAATGTTTAAGTACATCTTAAATATAGTTGTTATTATGAGTTAGTATGGGAAATAGATGGGGAAACAGTGGAAACAGTGTCAGACTGTATTTTTTGGGGCTCCAAAATCACTCACATGGTGACTGCAGCCATGAAATTAAAAGATGCTTACTCCCTGGAAGGAAACTTATGTCCAACCTAGATAGCATATTCAAAAGCAGAGACATTACTTTGCCAACAAAGGTCCATCTAGTCAAGGCTATGGTTTTTCCAGTGGTCATGTGTGGATGTGAGAGTTGGACTGTGAAGAAGGCTGAGCGCCAAAGAATTGATGCTTTTGAACTGTGGTGTTGGAGAAGACTCTTGAGAGTCCCTTGGACTGCAAGGAGATCCAACCAGTCTGTTCTGAAGGAGATCAGCCCTGGGATTTCTTTGGAAGGAATGATGCTAAAGCTGAAACTCCAGTACTTTGGCTACCTCATGCGAAGAGTTGAATCACTGGAAAAGACTTTGATGCTGGGAGGGATTGGGGGCAGGAGGAGAAGGGGATGACAGAGGATGAAATGGCTGGATGGCATCACTGACTCGATGGACGTGAGTCTGAGTGAACTCCGGGAGTTGGTGATGGACAGGGAGGCCTGGCGTGCTGCTATTCATGGGGTTGCAAAGAATCGGACATGACTAAGCGACTGAACTGACTGGCTGAACTGATGGTATTCTTATGCATTAGCTTATGGAGTTAACCACAAGTCTCAAACAAAAGTTAAATTATAAATTCCTAAAGAGAAAACCCTTTAGGTAATGGATCTTTATTTATTTGCCTGTTTTATACATCAATATGGCTCTCAGTGAATTTACTCTCTTGTCTTCTCCTATCTTCATGCCTTTTTGTCTATTCTCCCACTATTGAAATTTGGTAGCAGCTCACTTTGGGTAGATCTGAGGCTAATACTCTAGCTTTTGTGAAACAAAGGAGAGAAATTTGTTGAAAGACTATAAGTGGCTGAAATATGTTTAACAACATCCAAAATTTCAATCCTAAAAGAGCACTACCTTCAGTCAGATCTCACTTAGTCGTTGTTTATACAATATTACAAAATTATATGTGCAACATATATTGGAAGTATACGTGCTCTAAAAACAAAATTGAATCCTGTCAGCTTTTTAGCAAAAGAAGAGACTAAAATGAATCTACATAAAACAGACAAAACTTGAACAGCAGTGTGTGTTTTATTTAATTTGTATATGTAAAATAACCTGCACCTTTCAGTGGTTCCCAAGGTAACACTGGTACATCATAGTTAAATAATTGGAATTTGCAATAATTGCTTTGAGTCTTCTAGAATAAGTTAAATAATTTTAATTTCTGTTTCTTTAATAACATTTTGGAGTACAAAAAAAAAAAAAACTTTTTCAGGCAAATGTTATCTTCTTTGAGGTCAAAAAATTCATGAAATTTGACACAAAAAACTTTCAAACAAATACAAGTGATTCCATAACAACTGAAGAAATCTGTGTCCCACAATAAGAAAAGGTTTACTGAAAGATGGTCTATCAACCCAATAGAATATTATTGAGTCATTTAAACTATAATAATGAGAACTATATCAAAATACGGAATGTCAACAGTGTTAAGTAAAGAAGTGATCATAGAATTACACAGACATCTGATTGATCACTGCTATTTAAAAGAAGCTTATTTGTCAATAAAGATTGGAATGAAATAAAATAAATGCAAACACAGAACATAGAGGCCATGAGGCCATGTTCACAACCTTGGAAACAGGTTTCCTGAGTTTGGGTTCCAGATTTGTTGCTTTTTAGTTTCCCTACTTTGAGCAAATTATGAAACTAAACCCAAGTGTCTTAGTTTATTCATCTGATAAACAAGGATATATTATCTTCTCTGTATGCTGTTATAAGGATTGAACTTATAGAGTATATGTGAAAAACACTAAGAATAATGCCTGGAACATAATATTACTATATGTGTTGATAAAACTTTTAAAAATAATTATATTATATTGATGAAATTAGAGGGGCTTCCCAGGTGGTGCAGAAGAAGTGAGTTTGATCCCTGGGTCAGAAAGATCCTTTGGAGAAGGAAATGGTGACTCTCTCCAGTATTCTTGCCTGGGAAATCCCATGGGCAAAGGAGCCTGGTGGGCTAGATGAGATTAAAGGGGAATTTTGTGTTAGGTAAATTTTGAATTAGGTAAAGTGAGTTAGGTAATTTTGAATTAGGTAAAGTGAATTAAAATAAAAGACTGCATCATGTGAATTAATATCACTTAAAAAGTCAAGAAATTCCATAAATGGTTTAGAGAAAATAATGATTACAGTGAAGTATTTTTGGATTTTGAAAGAAATACACTTAGCTACCTGGAAAATTCAACTAATAGTTAATTTACTAAAACACCTAGATTAGTCCAGACATTACTCTCTAGTTATTTGTCTTTTGTTTTACAAATTGCCACCATATTGTTCTCTACATTTATCCTTGGTTATGTCATGTGTGTTTGGTTTTTGCAGTTATACATTTAGTTTGTATTCACTAATATTATTCAATTTTCTCTTCACATAAATAATGACAAGTAACTAAATCCTATTGGGCTTTGACATTTTCTTTCCACAGAAAGGTTTTTAAAAGTAAAAACTCAACTTCCCTTCTAAGTGTCCACACTCTACTTTGTGACTCATTTTGCTGTGATTTTCATGTAGTTTCTTCAGGTCCCCGATCTTTTCCTTTTGAGCCTCTTAGAAGGAACTTTCTGGGATCCAGAAATGCTTATGGGTCAGGTGTAAAATTCATTTATGGATACTGTAGTTCATGGAGACTGGAAACTCAGCTGCTACCATTGGCAGTTGTTAGGAAATTTCAGGTTAACAATGGTCTTAACTTTATACACAACAAAACCTCCATAACTAAATTCAATTATCTCCACAAGTGTACCATGATTTTGGACTTTGCTAGTCCTTCATACTTTCAGTCTACCTCAAGTAATGGTGTTGGCAACAGACATGGATGAATCCAGAACAAGGACACTTATTTCATGGCGTGGGGAAGCCCTTTATTTGGTTATTTTCTATTAGGATCGCTGTCTCCTTCCAGTGTGGCTGTGAAGAAAAGGCTTATGGTTGTTCTTGGAAGGGAACAGCACCACTCTTAGGAAGCTTGAGTTAGGTTGAGTAGAATAGCCCTTCCTTTGCTTGTCTTACCTTGAGTTAAATTTCCCATGTTAACAGATAGAGATATGACCTTGGCAGTAGTAGAAAGGCACAGAGAAAGCTGGAGTCCTGGTTTTAGGCCTATGTAATGGTCACAGGACTGGAAAAGGTCAGTTTTCATTCCAGTCCCAAAGAAGGGTAATGCCAAAGAGTGTTCAAACTACTGTACAATTGCACTCATTTCACATGCTAGCAAAGTTATGCTCAAAATCTTTCAAACTAGGCTTCAGCAGTTCATGAACTGAGAAATTCCAGATGTACAAACTGGATTTAGAAAAGTCAGAAGAACCAGAGATCTGACTGCCAACATTCACTGGATCATAGAAAAAGTGAGGGGATTAGAGAAAAGCATCTACTTCTTTGTTGACTACGTTAAAGCCTTTGACTGTGTGGATCACAACAAACTGTGGAAAATTCTTAAACAGATGGGAATACAAGACCACTTTACTCTCATCCTGAGAAACCTGTATGCAGGTCAAGGAGAAATATTTAGAACTGGACATGGAACAACTTGAGTACAACAAGGCTATATATTATCACCTTGCTTATTTAACTTCTATGCAGGGTATATCATGCTAAATGCCAGGCTTGATGACTCACAAACTTGAATCAAAATTTCCAGGAGAAATATCAGTAACCTCAGATATGCAGGTGATATCACTCTAATGGCAGAAAGCAGAGAGGAACCAAAGAGCCTCTTGATGAAGGTGAATGAGGACAATGAAAAAGCTGGCTTGAAACTCAAAGAACACTAAGATCATGGCAGCTTGTCCCATTACTTCATGGTAAATAAAATAAGAAAAAGTGAAAGCAGTGACAGATTTTATTTTCTCAGGCTCTAAAAGCACTACGGATGGTGACTGTAACCATGACACTTGAGAAAATTAAGACACTTGCTCCTTGGAAGGAAAACTATGACAAATCTAGACAGCGTATTAAAAGGCAGAGACATTTTGCCAACAGAGTCCAGATAGTCAAAGCTATAGTTTAGCAGAGCATTACTTTGCCAACAAAGGTTTGTCTAGTCAAGGCTATGGTTTTTCCTGTGGTCATGTATGGATGTGAGAGTTGGACTGTGAAGAAGGCTGAGCACCAAAGAGTTGATGCTTTTGAACTGTGGTGTTGGAGAAGACTCTTGAGAGTCCCTTGGACTGCAAGGAGATCCAACCAGTCCATTCTGAAGGAGATCAGCCCTGGGATTTCTTTGGAAGGAATGATGCTAAAGCTGAAACTCCAGTACTTTGGCTACCTCATACGAAGAGTTGACTCATTGGAAAAGACCCTGATGCTGGGAAAGATTGAAGGTGGGAGGAGAAGGGGGCAACAGAGGATGAGATGATTAGATGGCATCACTAACTCAATGGATATGAATGTGAGCAAACTGAGATAGTGGAGGACAGAGGAGCCTGGTGTGCTGCAGTCCATGGGGTCACAAAGAGTCAGACATGACTTAGCAGTTCAGTTCAGTTCAGTTGCTCAGTCATGTCCGACTCTTTGCAACCCCATGAATCACAGCATGCCAGGCCTCCCTGTCCATTGCCAACTCCTGGAGTTTACTCAAACTCATGTCCATCGAGTCGGTGATGCCATCCAGCCATCTCATCCTTTGTTGTCCCCTTCTCCTCCTGCCCCCAATCCCTCCCAGCATCAGGGTCTTTTCCAATGAGTCAACTCTTTGCATGAGGTGGCCAAAGTATTGGAGTTTCAGCTTCAGCATCAGTCTTTCCAATGAACCCCAGGACTTATCTCCTTTAGGATGGATTGGTTGGATCTCCTTGCAGTCCAAGGGACTCTCAAGAGTCTTTTCCAATACCACAGCTCAAAAGCATCAATTCTTCAGCACTCAGCTTTCTTCACAGTCCAACTCTTACATCCATACATGACCACTGGAAAAACCATAGCCTGGACTAGATGGACCTTTGTTGGCAAAGTAATATCTTTGCTTTTCAATATGCTATCCAGGTTGGTCATAACTTTCCTTCCAAGGAGTAAGCATCTTTTAATTTCATGGATGCAATCACCATCTGTAGTGATTTTGGAGCCCAAAAATGGAAAACCACTTTAGTATTCTTGCCTTGAGAACCCCATGAACAGTATGAAAAGGCAAAATGATAGGATATTGAAAGAGGAACTCCCCAGCTCAGTAAGTGCCCAATATGCTACTGGAGATCAGTGGAGAAATAACTCCAGAAAGAATGAAGGGATGGAGCCAAAACAAAAACAATACCATACATCAACATGATGTATGTTTATGTATGGCAAAACCAATACAATATTGTAAAGTAATTAGCCTCCAATTAAAATAAATAAATTTATATTAAAAATAAATAAAATAAAAAAAAATACCCAGTTGTGATAGAAGCACATGTGATAGGTGATAGAAGCAAGGTTCAATGCTATAAAGAGCAATATTGCATAAGAACCTGGAATGTTAGGTCCATGAGTCAAGGCAAATTGGAAGTGGTCAAACAGGAGATGGCAAGAATGAACATTGACATTCTAGGAATCAGCGAACTAAAATGGACTGGAATGGGTGAATTTAACTCAGATGACCATTATATCTACTATTGTGGGCAGGAATCCCTTAGAAGAAATGGAGTAGCCATCATGGTCAACAAAAGAGTCTGGAATGCAGTACTCAGATGCAATCTCAAAAACGACAAAATGATCTCTGTTCATTTCCAAGGCAAACCATTCAATATCACAGTAATCCAAGTCTATGCCCCAACCAGTAATGCTGAAGAAGCTGAAGTTGAACGGTTCTATGAAGTCCTACAAGGCCTTTTAGAACTAACACCCAAAAAAGATGTCCTTTTCATTATAGGGGACTGGAATGCAAAAGTAGGAAGTCAAGAAACACCTGGAGTGACAGGCAAATTTAGCCTTGGAATACAGAATGAAGCAGGGCAAAGGCTAATAGAGTTCTTCCAAGAGAACACACTGGTTATAACAAACACCCTCTTCCAACAACACAAGAGAAGACTCTACACATGGACATAGCCAGATGGTCAACACCGAAATCAGACTGATTATATTCTTTGCAGCCAAAGATGGAGAAGATAGATGACTGACTCTATATGGTCAGCAAAAACAAGACTGGGAGCTGACTGTGGCTCAGATCATGAACTCCTTATTGCCAAATTCAGACTTAAATTGAAGAAAATAGGGAAAACCACTAGACCATTCAGTTCAGTTCAGTTCAGTTCAGTATGACCTAAATCAAATCCCTTATGACTTAGCAACTGATCAGCAATTGACATGTAGCTCTATGTAGTTCAGCCTAACTCACAAGCTAAGTTAGATTCCATGTGGGTATTTGAGCCAAAGGGAGCAGCTGATAATGAGTCACTCCTTTAACTGGTGTTCTTATATTTATATGTTTTGACACTAGCAGTGTGCCAAACCTGAAGCCAAACTGAAGCTCCAGGACAAGCAAAGAGGGCTCTTTCGCAGAAAGACTACGGGTAGTGACTCAGTCGCTATTTGCACAGGGCCCTAGTTGTGGCATCCTGCCAAGAACCATCTTTCTGATTATCATAGTCTTGTGGGCTTTAACAGTGCAAGTTTACCTGGCTGCAAGAGCTAGGCAATGAAGGGGGTTGGATTATAGCTGCAAAAATTGGGGTGAAAACCAGATGTGAAAACCAGGGCACCAGCTGCATATAAAGCTCCTTTTTAGTAGACACTGGTGGGCTGGGCATGGCAGAGGGAGAATATGAAGATAGCACCTATGCTCTGTGATCCCTGGAAAGGACTGCTGTTAGCTCCTAATTAAGGACTGCTTAATTAGAAACCTGACCTTCAGACTTCAGCCCTGATGATTACCTAATAGGTCTCTTTCACAGAAAGACTGAGATCCTGGGCCTGTTGCCTCTTGTGCCCTGGGGGTGGTATTTGTTTAAGAATTCTTTCTTCATGGTTTACAGTCTCGTGAGAACCACAAGTGTAGGTCCTGCTGGTCACCAGAGCCACAAAAATCAGGGTGCCAGATAGAAATATGAAGTCCTTTGTGGGACCCCAATTATTATGGTCCCATGGGACCAAAAACACAAGCTTCCCTGGCCCCTAGAGTCAGGCAGCCAGGAAATGTCCCTTGGGTAGCAGCTGCAGAGATCAAGGCACCAGACACATAAAAAAATTCCCCTTCTCAAAGATACTGGTACTCTAAAGCATGACAAAGGGAAGAGAAAAGATAGTATCTTGCAGTCTTTGTCCCTGGAGAATGTTCCAGGAAGCTTCTCGAATATGTTAAACTAGATGCCTGCCCATCAGGGAAATGCTTATTATAAGCAAATTATCCTTCTGTACTCTAAGTATGGGAGAAATTTGCTGTGTCTGAGCTGGATTCAGAAGTGGGTAAGTCTGAGCTTGGGTCCTTTAAGAGCTGTCTCTCAGTTTGCTGCAATTTTATGGATCTCAGGACACAGCCTTGTTAATTTTTATAGTTGGATGTTTTGGGGTCTTTTCTCTTTGGTACAAATTCTAAAAGTTGAAGTGCCTGATGTGGAGTTTAAGCTATTTGCTCCTTAGGGAGAAGCTCTAGCTTTTGAGTTTTCTCCTGGGTGTAGGCATGGGGTTTATGGTGAGACTGTGTTCCAGCCTCTTCTACACACTTCAGTGTGGTTTTGTTCTTGTTTTCCCAATGTGAAGTCATCACTCAGCCAGCCTTTAGGTTTCCTTTAAGAAGAAATTGTTCCATATGTAGCTGTAGACTCAGTGTATCCATGGGAGAAGGTCATTTCAGGATATTTCCATGTCACTATCTTGAACTGGAAGCAAATAGGAGTCGCAGAGCTGAAGAATATAATAGCTAAGAGAAAAATGCACTAGAAGGGTTCACAGTAGAAAAAAATAAAGCATAGGAAAGGAACTAGTCAACTTGAAGAAAAGGCAGTGTAATTCATTCAATCAGAGCAGCCAAAAGAGAAAAGAATGAAAAAAAGTGAAAATAGCTTAAGGGCTTATGGACATCAAGCTAAATAATGTTCACATTATTGGGGCCCAAAAGAATAAGAGAGAAAGGGGCAGAAATCTTGTTTGAAGAAATAATGGCTTAAACCTTTATCAACCTGGATAAGGAAATAGACATCCGGATCTGTTAAACCCAGACAATTCCAAATAAGATGACTCCAAAGAGACCATCAAGACACATTATACTTAAAATATCAAAGTTAAAGACAAGAACAGAATATTAAAAGCAGCAAGAGAAAAGCAACTTGTTATGTACAAAGGAACCCCCATACCACTATTAACAAATTTTTTCAGCAGAAACATTGCAGGCCAAAAGAGAGTAGCACGAAGGAAAAAGAAAAACTTCCAACCAAGAATGCACTACCCAGTAAAGTTAACATTCAGAATCGAAGGAGAGATAAAGAGGTTTCCAGGCAAGCAAAAACTAAAGGAGATCATTACCACTAAAGCAACCTTATGAGAAATGATAAAGGGACTTCCTTAGGTTGAAAAGAAAGGGCACTAATTAGTAACAAGAAAACAAAGAAAGAGTAAATCTCACTGAGAAGGTAAATGTAAAGGTAAATTTAGTGGTTAATCACTCATAAAGCTAGTAAAAATTTAAAAGACAAAAGTAGTAATAAAAACTATGATTACATTAATTATTTAAGGAATACAAAAGATAAAAAGATGTAAAATGTGCCATCAAAAATGTAAAATATTAGGGGAGGACAGTAAAAATGTTGAACTTTAAATTAAAATGGGATTAAACTTACATTGTTATCAACTTAAACTATTATAGATACAAGTTGTTATATGTAACTCTTATCATAACCACAAAGCAAAATCTTATAGTAAATACACAAAAAATAGAGAAAGGAGTATAAGCATATCACTAAAGAAAGTCTTTAAATCACAAAGGAGAAGAGCAAGAGAAGAAAGGAACAGAAAAGAACTACAAAAAACAACCATAAAAAATGAACAAAATAGCAGTAAGTATTAACCTATCATTGCTTTAAATACAAATTAACTAAATTCACTGATTCAAAGACATTACAGTGGTAGGATGGACCAGTCAATATGTTACCCACAAAGAACTTTCCATGTAAAGACAGACACAGACTGAAAGTAAAGGGATAGGAAAAGATATTCCATGAAAATGGAAACCAAAAGAAAACTGAAGTAACTATACATAGATCAGACAAAATAGACTTTCAAACAAAGGCTGTAATAAGAGACACAGATAGGCATTACATAACAATGAAGAGGTCAATAATAAGAGGATATAATGTTTGTAAAACTTTATGCATCCAACACAGGAGTACCTCAGTATACAAAGGAAATACACAAAGACCTAAAAGCATGTGCTCTCTTGTCACTTTTATTCAACATAGTTTTGGAAGTCCTAGCCAGAGCAATTCGGCAGGAGAAAGAAATTAACAGCATCCAAGTTGGAAAGGACGGAGAAGGCAACGGCACCCCACTCCAGTACTTTTGCCTAGAAAATCCCATGGATGGAGGAACCTGGTGGGCTGCAGTCCATGGGGTCATGAAGAGTCAGACATGACTGAGCGACTTCACTTTCACTTTTCACTTTCATGCATTGGAGAAGGAAATGGCAACCCACTCCAGTGTTCTTGCCTGGAGAATCCCAGGGACGGGGAAGCCTGGTGGGCTGCCGTCTCTGGGGTCGCACAGAGTCAGACATGACTGAAGCGACTTAGCAGCAGCAGCAAGTTGGAAAGGAAGGAATAGAACTGTCTCTATTTGCAGATAACATGATACTCATATAGAAAAATCTTAAGGATTTCATTAAGAAACTTAGAAATAATAAACAAATTCAGTAAAGTTGGAGGATGCAGAATCAATATACAAAAATCTGTTGCATTTCTGTATACTAATAATGAACTACCAGAAAGAGAAAAGAAGCGATCGTGTTTACAATTGCATCAAGGAAGAAAATATCTAGGAAAAAATTTAACTGAGGAAATAAAAGTCCTATACATGGAAACCATGACATTAATGAACAAAACTGAAGACGACACAAATAATTGGAAAGATAGCACATGCTCATGGATTGGAAGAATCAATATTGTTAAGATGTCCATACTACTCAAAGCAATCTATAGATTCAGTGCAATCCCTATCAAAATTCCAATGGCATTTTTCCCCAAAATAGGACAAATAACCCCCAAGTTTGTGTGGAGCTACAAAAGATCCTGAACAGCCAATATAATCTTGAGAAAGAGGACCAAAACTGGAGGTTATCATGTTCCCTGACTTCAAACTACATTACAAAGCTATAGTAATCAAAAGAGTATGCTATTGGCACAAAAGCAGACACAGATCAACGGAACAGAATAGAGAGCCCAGAAATAAACACATGCATATATATTCAACTAATTTATAGCAAAGCAGTCAAGCATATGTAATGGGGAAAGGACAGTGTTTTCAATAAATGTATTGGGGAAACAATAGCTAGATGCAAAAAAAAAAAAAAAAAAAGAAAATCTACTGCTATTTTACACCACATACAAAAATAACTCAAAATGGATGTAAGACTTGAAACCATAGAACTCCTAGAAGAAAATATAATTGGTAAGCTTCTTGACATAGATCTTGGTGGTGATTTTTTTGAAGCTGACACCAAAAGTAAAAGAAACAAAAGCAAAAATAAATAAATTTAGCAGCATTATACCAAAAAGCTTCTGCATAACAAAGGAAAGTATTAACAAAATGAAAAGGTAACCTTTGTATGAGAGAAAATGTTTGTAAGTCATCTGATAAGGAGCTAATAAACAAAATATATAAAGAACTCCTGCAACCCAATGGAAAACAAGCCAATTAAAGGATGGGCTGAAGATCTGAAGAGACATTTTTTTCATAGAAGACATACAGATAGCCAACGGTTACATGAAAAGATATTCAGTATCATTAATCATTAGAGAAATGCAAATCAAAATCACAATAAAGCTTCACCTCATATCTTTTAGAATGGCTATGAAGAAGGAAAGAGATAATAGCTGTTAGCTAGGATGTAGTGAAAAGGAAAACCCTGTGCACTATTGGTGGGAATATAAATTGGTTCAACCATTATGGAAAATGGTATGGAGGCTCTTCAAAAAACTAGAAGTAGAACTACCATAATATTTAGCAATTCCACTCTGGATATTTATCTAAAGAAATGAATACACCAATGCAAAAAGATATATGCACACCCGTATTCATTGCAGCATTATCCATAATAGCCAAGATATAGAAATAGTTCAAGTGTGATTGACGAATGAATAAAGACATTGTGATACACACACACACATGCATATTACTATATATGTCATTCAGCCATAAAAAAATGAAATCTTGCCATTTGTGACAACATGTATGGAGCTTGGGGGCATTATACTAAGTGAAGTAAGTCAGAGAATGATAAATACTGTGTAATCTATCTTATATGTGAAATCTTAAAAAAAAAAAAAAAGGCAAAAAAACAAGTTCAGATATACAGAGAACAAATTGACGACTGCCAGAGATGAAGGGTTGAATGTAAGAGAAATAAGTGAAGGGGGTCAAAAGGTAGAAGAAAAAGAGGCAAATACTGTAGATATCTGTTAAGCGTTAATTCAGCTGCATCGTCTGTATATGTTTTATGATAAGTGCTAGAAAGATTATCTCATCTACTCTGTACTACATTGAGTGTAACAAGATATATATAGACAATTTATAAACTTCTAATTGTCACGTTGCCTTGAGAAAGGGAAAAAATTAAAACATTTTTATCTCTGACATGAATCCTATTATTCTTTGATTAAGAAATTTTTTTCTAAATATTTCTTCAATAAGTTTATGTTTTTCAGTTGCTCCTTTCTCTGTTATTGAAATTTCCTGCATCAAGAAAGCATAGCACTGTCATTTTCAGTATCTTCAACATTAAGCACCATGGCAATGGACAATGTACTAATTTAGAAATAGAGATTTTCAGGAATGTAGTAATTCAGCTTTATGGAAAACAGGCAAATGACTCAATAAAACCATCTGGTTACTAAAAACAAAAACAAAAAACCTGTATGCCACACTTATGGGTCCCTGCTGTGTGAGTGGCCTAGCATGGTATGGGGCCTGCTTAAACTCACCACTAACAGCTGGTTACCATTCAGTTGCTAGTGTGGGTGCCCGGTTATTTTCAGTTTGGCTTGGCACTGGCAGTGGCTAACATCTGCTAAGTGATGGCTCAATTTGTAGGCCCAGGTTTTTAGGGTTTAAACGCCCCTGAATTCACTGTAAGGCATAATCCAGGTCTGTGTGGGCGCTTCTTCAAAGTTGACCTGAAAGCTTTCAAGAAGTTTGAAATCATCATGATTTCCTGGCCTGGACCTTCCTTATGGGATAGTTGCTGTCCATGGAGATGTCTTAGGACTTGGCTGCCCCTTTCTCTAAGTAGCAACAGGAGGGTATTGTTAATAGCTTGGGGACAATGAGATAACTGCTTTCAAGAGTTTCTGGATTTTTTTGCCACACGAGGCTGTCTTTGGTGAGAATTATGTTGACACACATATGTGTGCGTCCAGGGCTGTGGAGCACAGACATCTGCTGTGCGTGTACCTTATGGATCTACTACGAATCAGCTAGACATTGGCAGTTGGCTTTTGGAATTTGTTATATCTGCTGCCAGGTCACAAGGTTGTGTTGGTCAGTTCAGGAGTTAAAAGGCCCAAATGGTAGTGAAAGTAAAGAAAATATCTACTCAGGTTGAGGAACTAACTGACCAATCTCAAGAAATTATAGCTTCTTTTTTGTTCATATTTATTTTTTCCCTATTTACAGTTCCTAGAAGTCAGAAAATGCTTTGATCCCACTGTCCCCTTTTTCAAAAAATCTTTTAAGACAAAGATGTTATTTATTTTTGCAACCTAATGGCCTTTAATATCATTTTTATGTATGTTTGAGTATATTTTAGAGCTGGAAGAGTAAATGAAATGCAGTATTTACATTTTGCTTATTTTCCTCTCTTGTCAGAAAGCTGCTATTTTGCAGAAAGAGAAATATGTTAAAAATGTAAGTATTTTAACTATAAAAATCAATTGTCATAAATTGTATATATAGCAAATCACATGGGAAGTCTTTATTTCCTAATTTAAAAAATCTGCCTCAAAGAAATATTTCAGCACACAGAGGCGCATGGGCCACTTGGCCGACGGCCTAATTGAAACCAAGGGCCCAGGAGAAGAGCTGAACTCCGCATCTGCTGTCCAGAACCGGCTGCGCTACACTTTGAACCAGTGCTGATGGCTTTGTACACAAAGATCAAAATGAGTTTGTTTTATTCAGCTGGGTTGTGGAGGTGCACATATTTTGGCTTCTGGATGCAATAAAGCATTGAGCTCTCAGATAAACAAACTATAAATCTAATCAAGCCTGGACACACTGATAAGTGGATTGCTTGAGAGAGGGAGAGACAGACACAGAGAGGCAGAGAAAGAAAGACTCACGAGATAAAATGGCCCGATTCCATTTTATGCAGTGGAGTACTGAATGTGAATCTTGGCGCATTGCCAGTTTTAGCAACTATTTCTTCTTCTTCCTTTTCCTCTTCCTTCTTCTCCACCTCCTCTCATCTGCCTTCTTGTCATGCTGCAGTGAGACTGAAGATATATGCTCCCTTAAAGAATTGTCCAGGGAGCGACATCAAACTCCTGGAATGGAAGCAGGTGAATTAATATAAAATGTTTCTTCTTAAAGTTGTGTTTGAGGACTTTGAAATATTTCCCTCTCTTTCTCAGAGCAGTTTAGGCAAATAGCCTATAGGCAGTGTATTCCTGTGCCGTTTGTAGCCATTAGTAGTGTTATCATGTAACCTTTATTTGTCCCCAGTTATGTGCCTGGAAGTAACACAAAAGAACAATGAATGTTCCATCTTAAACGTGTTTAGATGTAAGCACTCCAAAGCATAGTTGAATGTTTGAGCCATGACGAAAAAATGGAAAGGTGTCATTGATTTATTCATATGCTTTGGATGCGCTGACCCACCACACAACTTCAAATATTGTTGGAATCAATCCATCTCCTTACTTTACTAAGTAGCTGCCAGATAAATCTCCAGATATAATAAAATATGTGTCCATTAGGAATGACTGAATTCCACAACTAGATTCCACCTGAAATCTGAATGATGAAGTTTTTATTTAAAGTGAATACATAAGTTGACAGGTTTAAAAACTGCCCAAGAAATAAATAGCAGTGATTTAGAAATTTCCTCCAGTAATACAGGAATCCTGGCTGTGCAGTAAATAATGAAATTCTATAATTTAAATCACTAATCAGATATTTAAAGCATCGTTAGCTGCTTTAAAATTTTTTTATTGAGGTATAATTCACTTACCACAAAAATTTATACTTGTAAAGTATATAACTTAAGTAGTTTTTAATATATTCATAAAACATGCAACCATCATTTCTATCTAATCCCAGAACATTTCATCACCTCAAAAAGAAATTCTGTATCCCTTAGCAGCCTTTTGTGGGATTTATTGATAGAAATTTCAGAGAACTGGTACCTTCTTTCTAACTTCCAATTTGAATAAAGTTTCATTTGTACTTCTGAAAAATCAACTTTGATATTTTTTCATCTCCAATTTCTATGTTATTAAGATTCTTTTCTATAGATAACCAAAATATTTTAAGTATGTAGTAAAATATAGCAGAGTTTAGAGAGTTCAGCACTGAACTGTACAGCTTATTGTATGAACTACTAAAGTTCCTTAAGACTCAAAATTTTAGTCTTGTGGTGTATGAGCCTATCAGTCTAAAGAATTGAGCTGGGTGCTGCATTGTCCAGAGTGTTATGCCAGGAGTCTTGTTTCTTGTTTAAAACATATATAGAAAGGTCAATAATAGTTATTATAATACTACTAATAATTAGGAAGGATAGGAAGAATAAAATAAACATGAAGAAAAACATACTAATATAATTTATTTATCATCCTCCTATGCTAGGAGTTTGTTCAGTATACTTTTAACAATGCATTTATTCTCAGTATAACTTATGAATGTAAGTAATATAATATAGTATTAAGTGCAACTTGGTGCTAAGCAGCAGAAATAAATCCTGTTTATCTGCAGAAAACAGGGTATTTATTGGGAGTGTCTAGAGGCTCCAGACTTAGGATTATTGACTAGAAGACTGGACTGCAGAAACAGTGGTAGTCATGCTGCTACAATCTGATGACATGCTATTGCTGTTACTGCTGCTGTAACGAATATGACCACCTGCTATTCTGATACCATTGTGTTAATTGCTTAAGATTCAACAACCTTGAAAAGAGCATCTGATGCACTGAACTTACATTAGGTGCCCACGGTGTGGAGAAGCAAGGGAGGAACAAGTCTGTTTGGCTTAGGTGATGGTTAATTTTATGTGTCAACTTGGCCAGACCACAGTGCCCAGATATTTGGACAAATATTATTCTGTATGTTTTTATGAAGGCTTTTTTTTTTTTTTTCTTTTTGGGTAAGATGAACATTTGCATCAGTGAACTTTTGAGTAATCACAGATTACCCTCCATAGTCTTATGCAATTAACTGAAGACCTTTCTAGAACAAAGACTGATCTTCTCCCAGTAAAAATGAATTCTGCCAGCAGACAGCCTTTGGACTTGAACTGAACTTTTTCCTGTGTCTCCAGGCTACCAGCTTACTCCATTAGATTTTGGATGCATCAAACCACATGATAATGAGAGCCAATTCCTTAAAATAATTTCCCTCTCTCTCTCTCTCACACACATCCTGTTGGTTCTACTTCTCTGGAGTAGAACTAGTACAGCTTATTTTGAAGGAGGTGGATAAAACCTCCATAGATTTCTACAAAAAGTAATTACTCAAATAAATTTGAATTACCAGTAAGAAGGGAAGTGCTCAATAATGAACAGCCAAAAAGCAAGAAATGTCCATTATACATAATATAGTAAGATGGTGTCTAAGTTCTCAGGGACAGGAACTCAAGAGATATGGAGTCAATCTGGAAAGAAATCATGAGAGAATGTTTTCTAAAGGAAGCAAGAGACATGAATTGGAGGAGGAGAAGAAGGAAGATATTCTAAGTCAGGGGAATAAAAATGAGCACATGATCTCCCACTGAGGTGGTAATACAATGGTTTATGGAGGAAGTGATACTGTGCCAGACCCTTGCATAGCCTGCAAGCCTCTGAAAAGCCAACTACCTTGTCAGAACTGCATCTACCCAGAAACCACCATGCTCTAAGAAGTCAAATCCACGTGGAGAGGCTCTGAGAGAAGGAGAGAGAAACAACACACACACAAGGAGCACACTGGTGCAAAATGTCAGTGAAGAAACCTTTGAGGACTGTACATTCTCCAGCTACCCTAGCTATCAAACTGATAGCGTGACTATCAAAATGGAACATCAAGTTGAGTCCTTCTCAGGCACCTTATCCCCAAATCACAAGTTAAACAAAGTGGTTGTTGGATGCCATTATGTAGTTTTGGCATAGGTAGATAATGCAGTGGAGTCCTGTCACAGATACCACTTGGCATGGTACTCTAAAAGTTTGGAGATGTAGAACCAAATCAGGTGAACAAATGAGGTTCCTGAGGATGAAGTTTAGAGAAGAGAAGACAAAAGGCAAGGACTGAGGTTGAGCAATACCAGTATTAATCGTCAATGGAAAAATACTCCAGGTGTTAGTGAAGGAAACAGCATGATTGGAGAGAGCAGAATTAAATTAGCAAACGCTGCTACTGAAGAGCAAGATATTGACGGGACAATGAGGAACAGCCAGAGAACATGGGCTCGATGAAGACAACTCATTTTATTAAGGCCATTACTGATCTTGTATACAGCAGTTTTACTAGAGTGAATAATGAAACTGAAATGGATAAGCAATGAAATTTGGTTTTGGAAAATGTTTAATAGTATTATGCTACTCAAGATTATTAACAACTATAAGAAAGCCCTTTAGAAAGGGAAATAAATAAAAGCCTAATGTGTGTTTATTAGTATAAACATATTTCATAAATGATAACATTTGTAAATAAGGGATACAAATATGTCTATAAATTTATTTTAGAAATTTATAGAACTTACACAGAAAATACACAAGAAGAATAAGGCTACCTTCAAGATAAAAAAATTTGAAATTTGAACTTGTGGTCCAAATTAATGGCCACTGTTTTGTTTCAAGTTGACAACCTATTTATTTGAATACCATTTTGATTTTGCACAATATCGAGATTCTCCATGGTACTCCCTTCACTTGTGCAATATTACAGAAGTGGACATGCAGAAGCCTGGCACTTAAAAGACCAGTACTAAGTTAAAACTTCCTCATGAATTTCACCTTTGTAAGAAAGTTAAATATATAGAGAGATGGCAAAGCAGGCTATATTTCCAAAATCTGAATAAAAGCAATTTAACCTAGAAGTCAAGGTGAGTGCCACAGATTCTCATGTATTAAAATATGATATATATTGTTTTATGCATTTTCTACTCTTCAAATTAGTCAAAAATATTTAGAAATTATATTCTATCAAACATTTGTGTGACTCTTGAAGCTTCTCCATAGACTTCTATGGAAAACTACTGGTTTAAATTAAACAAAGGGGATTCTTCAATGCAGTCTGCTTTTAACAGAACTGCTTTGGACAAAAAGCAATTTCATTTGAATATAAAAATTATATTCTCCATGCTCTAGTCTGTGCTTATTTTATCTTTAATTAGTTGTGGTTTTACCAAATTTCAAATAAATGTGTTTTTTATTTTTTTTCATAAAACTTCTCATGAAAGTTGTATAAGTTCTTTTTGTATTATCTGCTTTCTAGAACATTCCCCCCTCTCTTGGAAAGAAGGCTTTTTATGGCCAGCTGTATGGCTCACTAAATTCTGTTCAATACCATGCAAGGACAATGGGATAGTCTTTCAGTTTGCTTATATTATTAGCTATTATGTCAGTATTAAAGATATCAAAAGGCATTTTAGCCTCATAGATGAAGCAGACAGTCACTAAATAAGTACTGTGACACCTGTTAGCCTCAATCAAGACTTTAGGTATCATTAGCAAAGAAGCATGTTTGGGCTGGAGGGGAGGCTTGGTCATCTCTACTTCAAGGTTAGAATTGCCCTAACTCCGCTAATAGCTGTGTAATATGGACACCTCTGTTTTGGATACAAGAGGAAGGGAACTGTTCCGATGCTACAGTTTGTGAAATGTAACACCATTGTCTGATTCTGATATTAAGTGCAGTTGTTCACACCTAACCACGTATTTTTCATCTTGCATTGTTATCTCAAGATATTTATTCTCTAATGGGACTCTGAATAGCTTTGTGTAGGAGGTCTTGTCTTTCCTATTTAGCTGTAAGCCTTTCAAAGACAATGGGCAATATCTCATAATGTTAGTTGCCAGTGTGTACAGGATAGTTTCAGGCACAGACTAGGAATGCAGCAGAGGTTGCTCCTGCTGCTAAGTCGCTTCAGTCTTGTCCGACTCTGTGCGACCCCATAGACGGCAGCCCACCAGGCTCCCCTGTCCCTGGGATTCTCCAGGCAAGAACACTGGAGTGGGTTGCCAGTTCTTTCTCCAAAGCATGAAAGTGAAAAGTGAAAGTGAAGTCGCTCAGTTGTGTCTGACTCTTAGCGACCCCATGGACTGCAGCTGACCAGGCTCCTCCATCCATGGGATTTTCCAGGCAAGAGTACTGGAGTAGGTTGCCATTGCCTTCTCCGCCCAAAAAAGATATCCTTTTCATTATAGGGGGACTAGAATGCAAAAGTAGGAAGTAAGTCAAGAAACACCTGGAGTAACAGGAAAATTTGGCCTTGGAGTACGGAATGAAGCAGGGCAAAGGCTAATTTTATCTTTAAGTTTTGCCAAGAGAATGCATTGGTCATAGCAAACACTCTCTTCCAACAACACAAGAGAAGACTCTACACATGGACATCACCAGATGGTCAACACTGAAATCAGATTGATTATATTCTTTGCAGCCAAAGATGGAGAAGCTCTATACAGTCAGCTAAAACAAGACTGGGAGCTGACTGTGGCTCAGATCACAAACTCCTTATTGCCAAATTCAGACTGAAATTGAAGAAAGTAGGGAAAACCACTAGACCATTCAGGTATGACCTAAATCAAATCCCTTATGATTATACAGTGGAAGTGAGAAATAGATTTAAGGGACTAGATCTGATAGACAAAGTGCCTGATTAACTATGGATGGAAGTTCGTGACATTGTACAGGAGACAGGGATCAAGACCATTCCCATGGAAAAGAAATGCAAAAAAGCAAAATGACTGTCTGAGGAGGCCTTACAAATAGCTGTGAAAAGAAGAGAAGCGAAAAGCAAAGGAGAAAAGGAAAGATATTCCCATTTGAATGCAGAGTTCCAAAGAATAGCAAGAAGAGATAAGAAAGACTTCCTCAGTGATCAATGCAAAGAAATAGAGGAAAACAACAGAATGGGAAAGATTAGAGATCTCTTCAAGAAAATTAGAGATACAAGGGAACATTTCATGCAAAGATGGGCTCAATAAAAGACAGAAACAGTAAGGACCTAACAGAAGCAGAAGATATTAAGAAGAGATGGCAAGAATACACAGAAGAACTGTACAAAAAGATCTTCATGACCAAGATAATCATGATGGTGTGATCACTCACCCAGAGCCAGACATCCTGGAATGTGAAGTCAAGTGGGCCTTAGAAAGCATCACTACAAACAAAGCTAGTGGAGGTGATGGAATTCCAGTTGAGCTATTTCAAATCCTGAAAGGTGATGCTGTGAAAGTGCTGCACTCAATATGCCAGCAAATTTGGAAAACTCGGCAGTGGCCACAGGACTGGAAAAGGTCAGTTTTCATTCCAATCCCAAAGAAAGGCAATGCCAAAGAATGCTCAGACTACCACACAGTTACACTCATCTCACATGCTAGTAAAGTAATCCTCAAAATTCTCCAAGCCAGGCTTCAGAAATATGTGAACCGTGAACTTCCTGATGTTCAAGCTGGTTTTAGAAAAGGCAGAGCCACCAGAGATCAAATTGCCAACATCTGTCGATCATGGAAAAAGCAAGAGAGTTCCAGAAAAACATCCATTTCTGCTTTATTGACTATGCCAATGCCTTTGGCTGTGTGGATCACAATAAACTGTGGAAAATTCTGAAAGAGATGGAAATACCAGACCACCTGATCTGCCTCTTGAGAAACCTATATGCAGGTCAGGAAGCAACAGTTAGAACTGGACATGGAACAACAGACTGGTTCCAAATAAGAAAAAGAGTACGTCAAAGCTGTATATTGTCACTCTGCTTATTTAAGTTATATGCAGACTCCATCATGAGAAACGCTGGGCTGGAGGAAGCACAAGCTGGAATCAAGATTGCCAGGAGAAATATCAATAACCTCAGATAGGCAGATGACACCACCCTTATGGCAGAAAGTGAAGAGGAACTAAAAAGCCTCTTGATGAAAGTGAAAGAAGAGAGTGAAAAAGTTGGCTTAAAGCTCAACATTCAGAAAACAAAGATCATGGCATCTGGTCCCATCTCTTCATGGGAAATAGATGGGGAAACAATGGAAATAGTGTCAGACTTTATTTTTGGGGGCTCCAAAATAACTGCAAATGGTGATTGTGGTCATGAAATTAAAAAAAAAAAACAACATACTCCTTGGGAGGAAAATTATGACCAACCTAGATATCATATTAAAATCAGAGACATTACTTTGCCAACAAAGTTCCGTCTAGTCAAGGCTATGGTTTTTCCAGTGGTCATGTATGGATGTGAGAGTTGGACTGTGAAGAAAGCTGAGCACCGAAGAATTGATGCTTTTGAACTGTGGTGTTGGAGAAGACTCTTGAGAGTCCCTTTTACTGCAAGGAGATCCAATCAGTCCATCCTAAAAGAGGTGAGTTTTGGGTGTTCATTGGAAGGACTGATGCTAAAGCGGAAACTCCAATACTTTGGCTACCTCATGCGAAGAGTTAACTCATTGGAAAAGACCTTGATTCTGGGAGGGATTGGGGGCAGGAGGAGAAGGGGACAACAGAGGATGAGATGGCTGGATGGCATCACCGGCTCGATGGACATGAGTTTAAGTGAACTCCGGGAGTTGTTGATGGACAGGGAGGCCTGGCGTTCTGTGATTCATGGGGTTGCAAAGATTGGACACGACTGATCGACTGAACTGAATAGACTGAACTGAGCTAATTAATATTTTTCAGCTCCCATGCCATTCTTGTAGCTATGCTACGTAGTATGTGCACAATGTAATATGGCACATGTTCTACCTCCTTAAAAACTGAAAACAATGAAAATGGTGTATAAACACACACAAACACACTCATGGAAGTGAAAGTGAAAGTGTTAGTTTCTCAGTCGTGTCTGATTCTTTGTGGCCCCATGAATTGTAGCTCATCAGGCTCCTCTGTCTATGTAATTTCCCAGGCAAGAATATTGGAGTGGGTTGCCATTTCCTTCTCCAGGGATCTTCCTGACCCAGGGATTGAACCCAGGTTTCCCTCATTGCAGGCACATTCTTTACCATCTGAATCACCAGGGAACATAGACACAGACACACATATATATAAAGTATGAGTATATGTACATACATACATGTATACTTATATATAGATATATGCTATGATTCACCTTTCTCTGTCATTGGATCAAAACAATGAGCTTTAGAACTTTATATGCATGTATAAGCTTTATACACATGTATAGCTTTAAACACATGTATAAGACACTAGTGAAAGAAATCAAAGACAACATAAACAGATGGAGATTATATTCCATGTTCCTGAGTAGGAAGAATCAATATTGTGAAAATGACTATTTTACCCAATGCAATCTACATGTTCAATGTGATCGCTATCAAATTACCAATGGCATTTTTCACAAAACTAGAACAAAAAAATTTCACAATTCATATGGAAACACAAAAGACCCCGAATAGCCAAAACAGTGTTGAGAAAGAAGAATGGAGCTGGAGGAATCAACCTTCTTGTCTTCAGATTATACTACAAAGAAAGCTACAGTCATCAAGACAGTGTGGTATTGGCAAAAAACAGAAATATAGACTAATGGAACAAGATAGAAAGCCCAGAAATAAACCCATGCACCTATGGGTACCTTATTTTTGACAAAGGAGGCAAGAATATACAATTGGACAAAGACAGCCTCTTCGATAAATGATGCTGGGAAAACTGGACAGCTACATGTAAAAGAATGAAATTAAATCACTTCCTAACACCATACACAAAGATAAACTCAAAATGGATTAAAGACCTAAATGTAAGACCAGAAACTATAAAACTCTTAGAGGAAGACATAGAGCACTCGATGACATAAATCAAAGCAAGATCCTCTATGACCCACCTCCTAGACTAATGGAAATAAAAACAAAAGTAAACAAGTGGGACCTGATTAAATGTAAAAGCTTTTGTACAGCAAAGGAAACTATACGCAAGGTGAAAAGACAACCACTCAGAATGGGAGATAATAATAGCAAATGAAACAACTGACAAAGGATTAATTTCCAAAATATACAAGCAGCTCATACAACTCAATACCACAAAAAGAAACAACCCAATCAAAAAGTGGGAAAAAGACCTAAACAGACATTTCTCCAAAGAAGGCATACAGATGGCTAACAAACAGATGAGAAGATGCTCAGCATCGCTCATTATTAGAAAAAAGCAAATCAAAACTACAATGAGATAGCACCTCACACCGGTCAGAATGGCCATCATCAAGAAGTCTACAAGCAATAAATGCTGGTCAGGGTGTAGAGAAAAGGGAATGCTCTTGCACTGTTGATGGGTATGTAAATTAATACAGCCACTTTGGAAGATGGTATGGAGAGTTCTTAAAAAACTAGGGATAATAGCACCATATGACCCAGCAATCCCACGAGGAAACCAAAATTGAAAGAGACACATGTATCCCATTTTTCATTGAAGCACTATTTACAATAGCTAGAACATGGAAGGAACCTAGATGTCCATCGACAGATGAATGGATAAAGAAGTTGTGGTACATATGCACAATGGAATATTACTCAGCCATGAAAAAGGAAGACATTTGAGTCATTTCTGATGAGGTGGATGAACCTAGAACCTATCACATAGAGGGAAGTGAGTTTGAAAGAGAAAGATAAATATTGTATTTTAACACCTATATGCTATCTATTTTACATATTCTATACAGAATAGACTTATGGACATGGGGAGAGAGGAGGAGAGGGTGAGATGTATGGAAAGAGTAACTTGGAAACTTACATTGCCATATGTAAAATAGATAGCCAGTGGGAATTTGCTGTAGGTCTCAAGAAACTCAAACAGGGGCTCTGTATCAACCTAGAGAGTGGGATGGGGAGGGAGACAAGTGGGAGGTTCAAAAGGGAGAAGATATATGTATACTACTACTAAGTCGCTTCAGTCGTGTCTGAGTCTGTGTGACCCCATAGACTGCAGCCCTCCAGGCTCCCCCGTTCCTGGGATTCTCCAGGCAAGAACACTGGAGTGGGCTGCCATTTCCTTCTCCAATGCATGAAAGTGAAAAGTGAAAGTGAAATCGTTCAGTCGCGTCCGACCCTCAGTGACCCCATGGACTGCAGCCTACCAGGCTTCTCCATCCATGGGATTTTCCAGGCAAGAGTACTGGAGTGGGGTGCCATTGCCTTCTCCAAGATATATGTATACCTATGGCTATGGCTGATTCATGTTGAGGTTTGACAGAAAACAGCAAAATTCTGTACAGCAATTATCATTCAATAAAAAAATAAAAAAAACAATGAGCTTTAGAACTTCAAACTTGTAATATTATCAATTTTATTGTAGATACTCCAGTAATTTTTTTGCTAATTTACCAAAGAATATTCCTTATTAATAATGTTAAATAGCATGGGGAATTTCTTTTTATTAAGGAAATTGTAAATTATTTCTGTTATTATTACTATTTTTAGGATAGGAATAATAACTAGGAAGACATTTGTGGAAACTCTTTTTGTCTTAGTTCTTAATTACATTCTCTGGGTTGAAGCCTGATGAAGTTTTGTGTTTTCCAAGAAAACGAGTAAGGAAATGTTTCATATTGGAGATTTTTTTCTTCAGTGTGCTTTATACCTGCATGATCTTGAATCCCTTGGACTTACCTCTCCTTAGGTCTCTACATCAGAAGTATCTCTTCCTAGCGTGAGTTCTGGCCTAAGATTTCCCGTTAATCAGCACAGAACAACAATCAGTAAATAAGACTGGATGGAAAATAAGAGAATTAAAATCTGGAAGAAACATGTTAAAATAAACTTGGAGGGCATGGTGAACCTTGTTTCACCATTCCCTGTTTTCCTAGAACCTCTCAGCTTCTTGCATGAAACAGAGGGTCTGCCAGAGTTTAAGCTCTGAACTCCTATTAAATGGTTCAGAATGAACCTGATTAAAGAATTTTTAATAGGGCTCTCAAGCTCTCAAAATTAGTGAAACAATTTGAGAAGAAGGGCAATTTATCTTTGTGTAAAAAATTGAATATACTGTGTGGTCAAATGGATAGAAAAATGCCTTACTTTTGGCAACTGCTAGTTCCCAGGCAGGACTGAGGAATACCCTGGCTGTCTTCTGAGTATTCAGAGGGTGCTATAGGTATTAACTATGGCAGAGTGTGGAATGGATTACTGTGAATTCTAGTTGCTGGCATCTGAATTATTGTGACTGATTCTTCTTTGATCTAGAACCCTGAAATAAATCTGGAATCTGAAGGATATGCTAGTTTTTAGATAAAGAAACCCACTCCAGTACTCCTGCCTGGAAAATCCCATGGACAGAGGAGCCTGGTGGGCTGCAGTCCATGGGGTCGCTGAGGGTCGGACAAGACTGAGCGACTTCACTTTCACTTTTCACTTTCATGCATTGGAGAAGGAAATGGCAGCCCACTCCAGTGTTCTTGCCTGGAGAATCCCAGGGACGGGGGAGCCTGGTGGGCTGCCGTCTATGGGGTCGTACAGAGTCGGACACGACTGAAGTGACTTAGCAGCAGCAGATAAAGAAAAAAGGGAAAGGAGATAATTATCATATCTATTTTCACCAGTGAATGTTGACTTACTGAAGAGTATTGATTTTTAATGGAATTTTTTACTTATAGTGAAATATATCAGAATTAGCTGCAATTTAGATATATAAGTTGTATGGATTTTTGAAGAATTTAAATTTTGTGATGCCAAAACGACAGCATTTTTATAACTGATATAAATAAAAGAGTCTAATAAGAGATACTGAATAAGGAGATAACAATGAGAGAAATTTAAACAGAGAATCAAAAATAACAAGGGATGTCAATTTAATAAACTAATTATAGCCTTTCCTCAAAGTCATAGAAAACAGAATATATAATTTTTGATTTGGAATACATTGTCCTGTAACATCTCAGTGAAAATTGATTCAATACTGTAGCATCTATTTTTTTTTTTGTGGACATTACTGGTTGATCTTTTTATTCTGGGTGTTTGCAATAGTATATAGTCTTTGTAATTCAAAAAAGGGGAATTTTAATAGATTGGCTTATTATTCCACGTGAATAATTATTCATGGAATATTATTCCACCTTAACTATTCCACATGAAACTGAACTTGCAAGGAAATAAGTACAAATTACAAAAATATCCCTTATTATAAAAGGAAGATAAAGATTAAATTTACAAACCAAAAAACATTTCCTTGTTTTGGAGTTGGCTTTCTCTGGTCAAAATATTTTTCATACTTAGAAATGCTGACTACTTTTTTTTTTTTTTAAAGGATTTTATGCTTTAAACTGCAAGTCAATAAATTCTCACACAGGGAAAGAATCTTTGTATGGAAATTGAAGAGAAGTTGGTGATTATGCCATCATTAATAGTGATATATATTTAGACATGAGAAAATGTCATTTATGTTTTCAAAATTTAATACCCAAGTAAAACTTACCAAGTGAGATTACTTTCACACCCTCTCTAAAATATCTGTTGTAAGGAAAATCTCCATCTAAGTCAAAGACCAACAAAACTTGAACATGTCTGTGTCCTAGAAAACACAGTTTGGCAAAGAAAATTTTTTGTTTCTGAAATAATTTAATCATTGCCTGTTCTTTCTTATGCCCTTTATTTTCTTCCTTTTATTCTGAGTAAGAAGCTGTTGAGTTTCTCCTTCAGGACAACATAGCAGAAATGGTCAGCATAATTTTTCTCTTTGCCTCTGCTTTTAACCTGTTTCTATAGTAACTACTAAGTATGTCACTGATGGTTGATATTAAAGGACTTATCAAATTTCAGAATTCTACATTTGGTTCACAAAGATCAGTTAAAACATTGAATAATACATAGAACTCACAGAGAGGTTTAGGCTCATCTGTTCTGATCATCAAAGAGGGTGTGTCCATCCTATTCTCTCTTCTGTTTTGATCCACTGTTGTCAGGGAATTGATTCTGGTCCCAGTCCTGCAAAGACTGATGGGACAATTTTCTTCTTTGTATCAAAACCTGCCTTGCCACTTCCCACTCTTAATAAGCTTTACCTACATGGTGAATATCTAAACAAACTGGAAAATTCTTAAAGAGATGGGAATACCAGACCATTTGACCTGCCTCCTGAGAAATCTGTATGCAGGTCAAGAAGCAACAGTAAGAACTGGACATGGAACAACAGGCTGGTTCCAAATCGGGAAAGGAGTATGTCAAGGCTGTATACTGTCACTCTGCTTATTTAACTTATATGCAGAGTACATCATGAGAAATGCTGGGCTGGATGACACACACCCTGAAATCAAGATTGCTAGGAGAAATGTCAATAACCTCAGATATGCAGATGACATCACCCTATGGCAGAAAGTGAAGAACTAAAGAGCCTCTTGATGAAAGTGAAAGTGGAGAGTGAAAAAAGTTGGCTTAAAACTCAACGTTCAGAAAACTAAGATCATAGCATCTTGTCCCATCACTTCATGGCAAATAGATGGGGAAAAAATGGAAACAGTGAGAGACTATTTTTGGGGGGCTCCAAAATCACTGGAGATGTTGACTGCAGCCATGAAATTAAAAGACAGTTGCTCCTTGGAAGAAAACCTATGGCCAACCTAGATAGCATATTAAAAAGCAGAGACATTACTTTGCTGACAAAGGTCCATCTAGTCAAAGCTATGGTTTTTCCAGTAGTCGTGTATGAATGTGAGAGTTGGACTACAAAGAAAGCTGAGTTCCGAAGAATTGATGCTTTTGAACTGTGGTGTTGGAGAAGACTCTTGAAAGTCCCTTGGACTGCAAGGAGATCCAACCAGTCCATCCTAAAGGAGATCAGTCCTGAATATTCATGGAAAGAACTGATGCTGAAGCTGAAACTCCAGTCTTTGGCCACCTGATGCAAAGAGCTGACTCACTGGAAAAGACCCTGATGCTGGGCAAGATTGAAGGCAAGAGGAGAAGGGGATGACAGAGGATGAGATTGTTGGATGTCATCACAGACTCAATGGACATGAGTTTGAGCAAGCTCTGGGAATTGATGATGGAAGGGAAGACTGGTATGCTGCAGTCCATAGGGTCTCAAAGAGTCGGACACGACTGAGCAACTGAACTGACTGAAATAGTGAATAAATTGCATGGGCTCTTGGGGATAGGTGAGTGAGATAGCTCTCCCCACCCAACTGAAGGAGCAGGCTTAAGTAGCAGTCGATTCTCCCTGAACTATCTGTGTAGCCTTTGCTTGTTCAGTGATGCCCTTCCTTAAGAGATAAAGGGAAGAAAGAGAAGGGATATGAAATGCCTGGTTTAGGACAAGTGATTCTAGATAATTTTTTTTTCTGGCCTGTGTTATTAAGAAAAAAGGAAGTATTGCTTAATCACTAGAGAAGGTACTTTGTTACATTTACAACTTATGTACTTTTTTCTCCAATTTTTGGTTGTTTGATCAAATTAGTTTGTTGGATTTGCCTTTTAAGATCACTAAGATTTGCTTGTTTTCCATAAAATATTATTTTTTCCAGGTTTACTGAAGTATGATTGGTGAAAATTTTATATATTTAAAGTATACAATGTAGTGTGTTTTTAACTGAAGTAGAGTTGAAACAATGTGAACTTTGTGTGTGTGTGTCTGTCTTTTTATTTTATTTTATTTATTTTTTTTGTGTCTGTCTTTTTAAAAAAAATTATTTATTTTCTATTGAAGAATAACTGCTTTACAGAATTTTGTTGTTTTCTGTCAAACCTTACCATGAATCAACTATAGGTATACATATGTCTCCTCCCTTTTGAGTCTCCCACCCATCTCCCTCCCCATCCCACCCCTCTAGGTTGATACAGAGCCCCTGTTTGAATTTCCTGAGACAAACAGCAAATTCCTGTTGGCTATCTATTTTACATATGGTAATGTAAGTTTCCATGTTACTCTTTCCATACATCTCACCCTCTCCTCCCCTCTCCCCATGTCCATAAGTCTATTCTCTATGTCTGTTACTCCATTGTTGCCCAGTAAATAAAGTTTTCATTACTATTTTTATAATTCTGTATGTATGCATTAAATTATGGTATTTGTCTTTCTCTTTCTGACTCACTTCACTCTATATATTAGGTTCTAGGTTTATCCACTTCATTAGAACTGACTCAAATGTCTTCCTTTTTCATGGCTGAGTAATATTCCATCGTGCATATGTACCACAACTTCTTTATCCATTCATCTGTCGATGGACATCTAGGTTCCTTCCATGTTCTAGCTATTGTAAATAGTGCTTCAATGTGTGCACAAATGTGTGACACACTTCATGTGCCTCTTTCAATTTTGGTTTCCTCAGGGCATATGCCTAGGAGTGGGATTGCTGGGTCATATGGTGCTTTTATTCCTAGTTTTTAAAGGAATCTCCATACCGTCTTCCAAAGTGGCTGTATTAATTTACATTCCCATCAACAGTGCAAGAGCATTCCCTTTTCTCTACACCCTGACCAGCATTTATTGTTTGTAGACTTCTTGATGATGGCCATTCTGACCGGTGTGAGGTGCTATCTCATTGTAGTTTTGATTTGCTTTTCTCTAATAATAAGCGATGCTGAGTATTTTTTCATGTGTTTCTTAGCCATCTGTATGCCTTCTTTGGAGAAATGTCTGTTTAGATCTTTTTCCCACTTTTTGATTGGGTTGTTTCTTTTTGTGGTATTGAGTTGTATGAGCTGCTTGTATATTTTGGAAATTAATCCTTTGTCAGTTGTTTCATTTGCTATTATTATCTCCCATTCTGAGTGGTTGTCTTTTCACCTTGCGTATAGTTTCCTTTGCTGTACAAAAGCTTTCACATTTAATCAGGTCCCACTTGTTTACTTTTGTTTTTATTTCCATTAGTCTAGGAGGTGGGTCATAGAGGATCTTGCTTTGATTTATGTCATCGAGTGCTCTATGTCTTCCTCTAAGAGTTTTATAGTTTCTGGTCTTACATTTAGGTCTTTAATCCATTTTGAGTTTATCTTTGTGTATGGTGTTAGGAAGTGATTTAATTTCATTCTTTTACATGTAGCTGTCCAGTTTTCTCAGCATCATTTATCGAAGAGGCTGTCTTTGTCCAATTGTATATTCTTGCCTCCTTTGTCAAAAATAAGGTACCCATAGGTGCATGGGTTTATTTCTGGGCTTTCTATCTTGTTCCATTGGTCTATATTTCTGTTTTTGTGCCAGTATCATACTGTCTTGATGACTGTAGCTTTCTTTGTAGTATAATCTGAAGACAAGAAGGTTGATTCCTCCAGCTCCATTCTTCTTTCTCAACACTGTTTTGGCTATTCGGGGTCTTTTGTGTTTCCATATGAATTGTGAAATTTTTTTGTTCTAGTTTTGTGGAAAATGCCATTGGTAATTTGATAGCGATCACATTGAATCTGTAGATTGTGTTTGGTAGTATAGTCATTTTCACAAAATTGATTCTTCCTACTCAGGAACATGGAATATCTCACCATATGTTTATGTCATCTTTGATTTCTTTCTTTAGTGTCTTGTAATTTTCTGTGTACAGTTCTTTTGTCTCCTTAGGTAAGTTTATTCCTAGATATTTAATTCTTTTTGTTGAAATGGTGAATGGGTTTGTTTCCTTAATTTCTATTTCTGATTTTTCATTGTTAGTATATAGAAATGCAAGTGATTTCTGATTTTCTAATTTCTGTGATTTTGTATCCTGCAACTTTGCTAAATTCACTGACTAGCTCTAGTAATTTTCTGATACTATCTTTAGGGTTTTAATTGTACAGTATCACATCATCTGCAAACAGAGAGAGCTTTACTTCTTCTTTTCTGATCTGGATTCCTTTTATTCTTTTTCTTCTTTGATTGCTGTAGCTATGACTTCCAGAACTATGTTGAATAATAGTGACCATAGTAGACACCCTTGTCTTGTTCTGCATCTTATGGGGAATGCTTTCAGTTTTCACCATTGAGAATAATGTTTGCTGTAGGCTTATCATATATGGTAAGCCTTTACTATGTTGAGGTAGATTCCTTCTATCTCCAGTTTTTGAAGAATTTTAATCATGAATGGTTACTGAATTTTGTCAAAGGCTTTTTCTGCATCTATTGAGATGATCATTTGGTTTTTATCTTTCAATTTAATATGGTGTACCACATTGATTTCTGTATATTGAAGATTCCTTGCATCCCTGAAATAAACCCAACTTGATCATGGTGTATGAGCTTTTTGATGTGTTGCTGAATTCTTTTTGCTAAAATTTTGTTGAGGAGTTTTGCATCTATGTTCATCAGTGATATTGGCCTGTAGTTTTCTTTTTTCATGTTTTCTTTGTCTGGTTTTGGTATCAGGGTGATGGTGGCCTCGTAGGATGAGTTTGGAAGTGTTCTTTCCTCTGCAATTTTTAAAAAGAGTTTTAGAAGGATAGTCATTAGCTTTTCTCTAAATATTTGATAGAATTCTCCTGTGAAGCCATCTGGTCCTGGGATTTTGTGTTTTGGGAGTTTTTTTGTTTTTTTTTTTAATCACAGCTTCAATTTCAGTGCTTGTAATTGGGTTGTTCATAATTTCTATTTCTTCCTGGTTCAGTCTTGGAAGATTGAACTTTTCCAAGAATCTGTCCATTTCTTCCAGGTTATCTATTTTATTGCCATATAGTTGTTCATAATAGTCTCTTATAATCTTTTGTATTTCTGCATTGTCTGTTGAAACCTCTTCTTTTTCATTTCTGATTTTGTTGATTTGATTCTTCTTTTTTCTTGATGAGTCTGACTAAAGGTTGGTTAATTTTATTTATCTTCTCAAATAACTGGCTTTTAGTTTTATTAATCTTTACTATTGTTTCTTTCATTTCTTTTTCATTTATTTCTGCTTGGATCTTTATGATTTCTTTCCTTCTACTGATGTTGGGGTTTTTTTCTTCTTCTTTTCCCAGTTGTTTTAGGTGTAAAGTTAGGTTGTGTATTCGATGTTTTTCTTGTTTCCTGAGGTAGGATTGTGTTGCTATAAACTTTCCTCTTAGGACTGCTTTTGCTTTTTGCTCAAATCCCATAGGTTTTGAGTTGTGTTTTCATTGTCATTTGTTTCTAGAAATTTTTTTATTTCCCCTTTGATTTCTTCAGTAACCTGTTGGTTATTTAGAAATGTGTTGTTTAATCTCCATGTGTTTGTGTTTCTTACACTTTTTCTTTTGTAATTGATATCTAGTCTCAGAGTATTGTGGTCGGAGAAGACTCTTGATATGATTTCAATTTTCTTAAATTTACTGAGGTTTGATTTGTGACCCAAGATGTGGCCTATCCTGGAGAATGTTCCATGCAGTTGAGAATATGGTGTATTTTTCTGCATTTGGATGGAATGTCCTGAAGATATCAATGAGATCCATCTCATCTAATGTAACATTTAATACTTGTGTTTCCTTATTAATTTTCTGTTTTGATGATCTTGTCCCGTGGTGTGAGTGGGGTGTTAAAGTCTCCTACTATTATTGTGTTATCATCAATGTTTCCTTTTATGTCTTAGTGTTTGTCTTATGTATTAAGGTGCTCCTATGTTGGGTGCATAGATATTTACAATTGCTGTCTTTCTCTTGGATTGATCCCTTGATCATTACGTAGTATCCTTCCTTATCTCTTGTAATCTTCTTTATTTTAAGGTCTATTTTTTCTGATATGGGGATTGTTACTCCAACTTTCTTTTGCTTCTCATTTGCATGGAATATATTTTTCCATCCTCTCACTTTCAGTCTATATGTGTCTTGAGGTCTGAAGTGGGTTTCTAATAGACAACATATATTTGGGTCTTGTTTTTGTATCCATTCAGCCAGTCTGTGTCTTTTGGTTGGAGCATTTAATCCATTTAAAGTAATTATTGATATATATGTTCCTATTGCCCTTTTCTTAATTGTTTGGGGTTGATTTTGTAGATCTTTTTTCTTCTGTTGTATTTCTTGACTATATAAGTCCCTTTAACATTTGTGGTAAACCTGGTTTGGTGGTACTGAATTCTCTTAACTTCTGGTTATCTGAAAAGTGTTTTATTTCTCTATCAGTTTTGAATGAGATCCTTGCCAGCTACACTAATCTTGCTTGTAGATTTTTCCCTTTCAGTACTTTAAATATATCCTGCCATTCCCTTCTGGCCTATAGAGTTTCTGCTGAAAGATCAGCTGTTAAGCATATGGTGTTTCCCTTGTATATTACTTTTTGCTTCTCCCTTGCTGGTTTTAATATTCTTTCTTTGTATTTAGTCTGTGTTAATTTGATTAGCATGTGTATTGGTGTGTTTTTCCTTGGGTTTATCCTGCATGGGACTCTTCGTGCCTCTTGGACTTGATTGACAATTTACTTTTCCATGTTGGGGAAAATTTTCAACTATAATCTCTTCAAAAATTTTCTCATACCCTTTCTTTTTCTCTTCTTCTTCCAGGACCCCTATAATTTGAATGTTGGTGCTTTTGATATGGCCCCAGAGGTCCCTGAGATTGTCCTCAGCTCTTTTCATTCTTTTTATTTTATTCTGCTCTTCAGAAGTTATTTCCAACATTTTACCTTCTAGCTCACTTACTTGTTCTTCTGCTTCAGATATTCTGCTATTGATTCCTTCTGGAGTATTTTTAATTTCAGTAATTGTGTTGTTTGTCTCTGTGTGTTTATTATTTAATCTTATAGGTCTTTATTAATTGATTCTTGCATTTTCTCCATTTTGTTTTTCAAGGTTTTTGATCATCTTTGCTATCATTATTCTGAATTCTTTTTCAGGTAGTTTGCCTATTTCCTCTTCTTTTATTTGGACTTCTGTGTTTCTAGTTTGTTCCTTCATTTGTGCAGTATTTCTCTGCCTTTTAAATTATTTTTTTTTAAGTTATTGTGTTTGAGGGCTCCTTTTCTCAGGCTTCAAGGGAAGTTCAATTCTTTCCTTGAAGAAGGTTGAATTCTTTCTTCCTTGTGATTTCTGCCCTCATAAGGTTGGTCCAGTGGTTTGTGTGAGCTTGTATAGGGTAAGAATTGTGCTGAGTTTTTGTTTGTTTGTTTTTCCTCTGATGGGCAAGGCTGAGTGAGGTGGTAATCCTGTCTGCTGATGATTGGGTTTATGTTTTTGTTTTGTTTGCTGTTTAGATGAAGCATCCTGCACAGGATGCTACTGGTGGTTGGGTGATGCCAGGTCTTGTAGTCAAGTGGTTTCCTTTGTGTGAGTTCTCACTATTTGATACTCCCTAGGATTTGTTCTCTGGTAGTCTACCATCTTGGAGTCTCTGCTCCCACTCCAAAGGCTCAGGGTTTGATTTCTGGTCAGGAATGAAATTTCCACAAGTGGTTTGTTATGGCCGTAAGTGAGATTAAACCAAATATCCAAAAATAAGAAATCAAAGAAGAACCCCAGACAAATGGCAGTTACAAAATTAGGCAAACAGTAATTAAAATAATTGAATATATACCCATGAGCAAAGTGAAAACAGTCCAGCACAAGTAAAGTACAGTAGATTGACCTGGTGAACAAAAGAAATCAAAAATTATATTTACCAGTTGAGAACAAAACTAATTTAAGCATAAACTGGAAAACAAAACTAAAGCAAGGTGCCAAGTGGGGAATAAAGAAAGGAAAACAAAACTAACAAGTATGTTGAGAGAAAAGGAAGGAAAGACAAGAAAGAATAGATATGCAAAGTTAAATAGAGGTAGATGAAGAAGATTTATATACATTAAAGATTAACTTTCCTACTGGAAAGACAAACAAAAGAATAAATGTAGAAAAATGTAATAGGTTTAAAAAATTATAAATTAAAATTATAAAAAAGAGAAAAGAAAAGGAAGAAGAAAAGAATGAAAAAAAGGGAAAAAAAGGAAAACTCCTTTAGGAGTTTTTCACAGAACTGCAAAAATCCAATGTAGAGACAGAGGTTTATGACAACAATAGAAAATGTGACTGAGGAAAAGAAAAAGCTCAAAGCTTAACTGGCTTTCTTAGTGCCAATAAAATTGACATCTACAACAGAGGGGGAAGAAAAGGAAAAAAAAGAAAAGAAAAAAAAATCCAAAAGAATCTACAGAACAAGTCAAAAAATAAGAATAATAAACGTTTTTTCAAGTCACTGCTGTCACAGCCCTTTCCCTCACTGGGAGTCACAGTCCACCTTCCCTCCCTAGGATGCCCTCTAACACTGTGCTGATCTCTGGACCTCCTCTGGGGGCAGCTCAGATTCTAATCTGGTCCTACTCCTCTGTATTCTTGCCTCCAATGTCCACAGTTATCAGAACTAGTGTGTTTTCTTTTGTGGGAACTCTCAATGGCCTTTTATATACAAAACTAATTAAAGCACAAACTGGAAAACAAAACTAAAGCAAGGTGTCAATTGGGGAATAAAGCAATGAAAATAAAATTAACAAATATGTTGAGAGGAAAGGAAAGAAAGAAAGAATAGATATGCAAAGTTAAATAGAGGTAGATAAAGAAGATTTATGCACATTAAAGATTAACTGCAAGGGGAAAAGAACAGTAGGAAAAGCAAACAAAGGAACAGAGGCACAGAGTCTGCGTAGTTGAGCGTGTGGATTTCATCTGCAGCTTGTACATCTGGTGGGAAGGTTTTGGGTCTTCTTCCTTAGCCACACTGCCCCTGGGTTTCAATTGTGGTTTTATTTCTACCTCTACATGTTGGTCGCCCACTGGGGTTTAGCTCCTGAGGCTGCCCTTGAGGCTTGGCTTTTCCCCAGTGAAGACCAGGTGTGGAGGTGGTGCAGCCGCTTGGGTTGCAGGGGTTCTGGCAGCACCAGGTCCTCAGGGGCATTGGTGGCTAGGGCAGAAGGAGATATAGTGTTCTGGAAGGGTATGGCAACCAGTATTGGCCAACACGCTCCAGTATTCTTGCCTGGAGAACCCCCCTCCCTGACAGAGAAGCCTGGCAGACCACAGTCTACAGAGTCGCAAAGAACCAGACACGACTGAAGTGACCCTGCATGCATAGATGCAAGACTTTTTTTGCTTGTGGAAGTTCCCCAGTGAGAGTTGAGCTTGAAGGTGGCACAGCTGTTTGGCTTGTGGGGACCCTGGCGGCACCAAGTGCACAGGGACATGGACTGCTTTCGCTGCAGGGATTACGGCTATCAGAGTCTTTTTTCAAGCCTCTTGTAGCTGGTGATCAGAAGGCCTCTTTGGCCAGTCTTTCTCCATAACTCTGCCCTTTCAGGAACTTACAGGCGCCCTTGCTTGGGGTCTTTCTCTGTTTTTCCGAGTGGCAGGCACATAGAGGGGGACCCCCTGGCTGGGGTCCTACTCTGTAGATTGGCACATCAGGCACTTAAAGGGGCACACTGGGTAGGGTCCTACTCTGTAGTTCAGCTCTTCAGGCATTTGATGGGCCAGCCTCTCTATTGTTCAGCTGCCAGTGCTGGTGTGTGGGGAGAGAGAGGCCACGGTGATGGCTCCACCCCCAACTCGTGACTCAGCAGTATTGCCTTGCTTCCACGGCTGCCTGGCTTTCCTCCATTGGCATTTCCCACGACAATCTCATCCCTCACATCCCCTCAATCCATCTCTCCGCAGTCAGCAGCAGCCCTCACCCTGGGATTGCTCCACAATCCCTAAACTCCAGCTCCCAGCCACTGCACCTTCTAGGAGACCAGTGTTCCTGTCCTGGGTATGTATGGCTGCGGCAAGGACTGTCTGATTCTCATTCCATGTAGGCTGTGACAGATCAGCTCTTTCACTCTCAGCCTTAAATGTTTCTCCTCTGACTCAGAAAATTGCCTCGCTCTGGGGATTGGACCCCTGCTTCAGTTCCCCCACCTGCTGAGGGCAGGTCCAGTCCTACTAACACTCCTGTTTTTCCCCCTAGTTCCTTCATCCTACTGAGTTTTGCATTGTTCTATTATTCTTTTCCACTGGCCAGGTACTCCTGTCTGCTCTCAGCTGGTGTTCTGCAGGCACTTCTGTGTCTGAAGGTGTATTCCTGATGTATCTGTGGAGAGAGATGTACTCTCCATCCACCTACTCCTCTGCCATCTTGTTCTTCCAATGTCATGCAATTTTTCAAGGAAGATATTCTTCTGTATCATGAATTCTTCAACAAAAACTCTATTTGTGGTAATTCATTATGATTGAGGTGTGTTTCTGAGGTGGGCAGAGGCGGCTCCATGGGAAGCCACCATATTTGGGCAAAGAGCTAGAGCCCACAGTGTACAAGGTCACTTCTCTCAATCTCCTTAATAAGACTCTCATCCTTATGGGAAATGTGCTGCTTTTAAGATATTGGCAAATCTTAGAATCATTTTGAAAACTTAACTTCTCTAAGCCTCACTAAAAAAAAATCCATGAATGGGGATAGTAAAACTATCTGTCTCATAAGATCTTTGGGTGTATTAATGCAAGTAACCTCCTTAGCACAGTACCTTATATGAGGCACTTGGTGTCTGTTAATTTTTCTATTATTATCAATTTGTTAAAGATTAAAGTTGCCTCAGTAGACAAGTGAAATCAGCAGTCCTGGATGACTTTCTTGTAGTTTAATAAAACAATTAGGTCAAATCAGTCCAAAGACACCAGTTATTATAAAACCACATAAAAGATCACAATGTTCCTAAAAAGGGAGAAAATTTAGGCTAATACAATAATGCTTCCCAGGTGGTACTAGTGGTAAAGAATCCACCTGCCCACGCAGGAGATGAAAGAGAGGTGGGTTCCACCCCTGGGTTGGGAAGATCCCTTGGAGGAGGAAATGGCAGCTTCCTCTAGTATTCTTTTTTGGGGAATCTCATGGACAGAGGAACCTGGCAGGCTATAGTCCATAGGGTTGCAAAGAGTCAGATATGAATGAAGTGACTTAGCACTCACATGTATATAATGTAATATAATATAATATAAATTCACACATATATATGAATGATATTGAAAATTATAGAGACTAAAAGGCAAAGATTTATACTAAAGTCAATTTCACAGACCCCTTGAAAAGAAAGAGATTTCATATTTATAAAGAATAAATCCTCTCACATTACTCTAATCCAGGTTACTGAAACACTAAAAACTTACAGATTCACAGCAGAGTTAAAAACAGAGATCTACATCATGATTCTAGAAAAATCTAAAAAAAAAATTTTCAGCTTAATGGATTCCAGATTCTTTATGCTTTTACTCTAGGCCAGGTATACCTAACATCTTTAACATTTTTATTGCATTTAATATTCACAATCTCTCTATATTAGTAGGTATTATTAGCTCCACTCTGTGGATAAGAAAACTAACCAAGTGAAAATAATACACTTTTGTTACTGTAGATTTTAAGTCTTTTCTGCTTTGATAAGTCCATTTTGAATCTGTATAGTAAAGCTTTCTAGATTTCCATCAAAATAAAATAAAATTTATAAGTACTACTTAAACTCTTTGGCTCTCTTTAGCTATATATTATTTCTCACCATTTTCATTATAAAGACAGTTCAGTTCAGTTGAGTTCAGTCGCTCAGTCATGTCCGACTCTTTGCGACCCCATGAATCACAGCATGCCAGGCCTCCCTGTCCATCACCAACTCCTGGAGTTCACCCAGACCCACGTCCATTGAGTCAGTGATGCCATCCAGCCGTCTCATCCTCTGTCGTCCCCTTCTCCTCCTGCCCCCAATCCCCCCCAGCATCAGGATCTTTCCCCATGAGTCAGCTCTTTGCATCAGGTGTCCAAAATATTGGAGTCTCAGCTTCAACATCAGTCCTTCCAATGAACACCCAGGACTGACCTCCTTTAGGATGGACTGGTTGGATCTCCTAGCAGTCCAAGGGACTCTCAAGAGTCTTCTCCAACACCACAGTTCAAAAGCATCAATTCTTCAGCGCTCAGCCTTCTTCACAGTCCAACTCTCACATCCATACATGACCACAGGAAAAACCATAGCCTTGACTAGATGGACCTTTGTTGACAAAGTAATGGCTCTGCTTTTTAATATGCTGTCTAGGAGCGCCAAAGAATTGATGCTTTTGAACTGTGGTGTTGGAGAAGACTCTTGAGAGCCCCTTGGACTGCAAGGAGATCCAACCAGTCCATTCTGAAGGAGATCAGCCCTGGGATTTCTTTGGAGGGAATGATGCTGAAGCTGAAACTCCAGTACTTTGGCCACCTCATGTGAAGAGTTGACTCATTGGAAAAGACTCTGATGCTGGGAGGGATTGGGGGCAGGAGGAGAAGGGGACGACAGAGGATGAGACGGCTGGATGGCATCACTGACTCAATGGACGTGGGTCTGGGTGAACTCCAGGAGTTGGTGATGGACAGGGAGGCCTGGCATGCTGCGATTCATGGGGTCGCAAAGAGTCGGACACGACTGAGCAACTGAACTGAACTGAACTGAGGTTGGTCATAACTTTCCTTCCAACGAGTAAGCATCTTTTAATGTCATGGCTGCAATCACCATCTGCAGTGATTTTGGAGCCCCAAAAAATAAAGTCTGGCACTGTTTCCACTGTTTCCCCCTCTATTTCCCATGAAGTGATGGGACCAGATGCCATGATCTTCGTTTTCTGAATGTTGAGCTTTAAGCCAGCTTTTCCACTCTCCTCTTTCACTTTCATCAAGAGGCTTTTTAGTTCCTCTTTACTTTCTGCCATAAGGGTTGTGTCATCTGCCTATCTGAGGTTATTGATATTTCTCCCGGCAATCTTGATTCCAGCTTGTGCTTCCTCCAGCCCAGCGTTTCTCATGATGGAGTCTGCATATAAGTTAAATAAGCAGGGTGACAATATACAGCCTTGACGTACTCCTTTTCCTATTTGGAACCAGTCTGTTGTTCCATGTCCAGTTCTAACTGTTGCTTCCTGACCTGCATATAGGTTTCTCAAGAGGCAGATCAGGTGGTCTGGTATTTCCATCTCTTTCAGAATTTTCCACAGTTTATTGTGATCCACACAGCCAAAGGCGTTGGCATAGTCAATAAAGCAGAAATAGATGTTTTTCTGGAACTCTCTTGCTTTTTCAATGATCAAGCAGATGTTGGCAATTTGATCTCTGGTGGCTATGCCTTTTCTAAAACCAGCTTGCACATCTGGAAGTTCACGGTTCATGTATTGCTGAAGCCTGGCTTGGAGAATTTTGAGGATTACTTTACTAGCATGTGAAATGAGTGCAATTATGTGGTAGTTTGAGCATTCTTTGGCATTGCTTTTCTTTGGGATTGGAATGAAAGCTGACCTTTTCCAGTCTTGTGGCCACTGCTGAGTTTTCCAAACTTGCTGGCATATTGAGTGCAGCACTTTCACAGCATCATCTTTCAGGATTTGTAATAGCTCAACTGGAATTCCATCACCTCCACTGGCTTTGTTTGTAGTGATGCTTTCTAAGGCCCACTTGACTTCACATTCCAGGATGTCTGGCTCTAGGTGAGTGATCACATCTTTGTGATTATCTGGGTCATGAAGATCTTTTTTGTACAGTAAGAGTGGATTTTGTCTAGACAACAAATCAGAGGAGATACTAGATTTTATGTGAAATTTCAAAATTTCAAAGTAGATAATCAAAGATGTGTTACTTGTTTTTTGAACAGCTCATATATTAAGAATATAAAATTATCCAGGGTTAGAAATAAAGGAGAATGTTTTTTGAGACAGATATTTGAAGAGAACTTTTTGTGTGTTGTGAGCCTATCTCATCCTTTCCCTCTGCCCAGAGGAATGAGGGTCCAACTTCATTGTAATTAATTCATTAATTTTGGGGGGAGTATAGTTGCCTTATAATCTTGTGTATGATTTAGGTCATAACTGAATGGTCTAGTGGTTTTCTCCACTTTCTTCAATTTCAGTCTGAATTTGGCAATAAGGAGTTCATGATCTGAGCCACAGTCAGCTCCCTGTCTTGTTTTTGCTGACTGTATAGAGCTTCTCCATCTTTGGCTGTAAAGAATATAATCAATCTGATTTCGGTGTTGACCATCTGGTGATGTCCATGTGTACAGTCTTCTCTTGTGTTGCTGGAAGAGGATGTTTGCTATGACCAGTGCGTTCTCTTGGAAGAACTCTATTAGCCTTTGCCCTGAGTTAAATTCACCCATTCCAGTCCTTACAAATAGCTGTGAAAAGAAGGGAAGTGAAAAGCAAAGGGGAAAAGGAAATATATACCCATTTGAATGCAGAGTTCAAAGAGTAGCAAGGAGAGATAAGAAAGCCTTCCTCAGTGATCAATGCAAAGAAGTAGAGGAAAACAATAGAATGGGAAAGACTAGAGATCTCTTCAAAAATATTAGAGATACCAAGGGAACATTTCATGCAAAGATGGGTTCAATAAAGGACAGAAATGGTAGGGACCTAACAGAGGCAGAAGATATTAAGAAGAGGTGGCAAGAATACGCAGAAGAACTGTGTATCTCTTAATTCATTCCACCCCCTCTCCCCGCCTTGGTGTCCATACGTTTGTTCTCTATGTTGGTGTCTCTATTTCTGTTTTGCAAAAATGTTCATCTATACCACTTTTCTAGACTCCACTTATATGTGCTAATATATAACCTTTGTTTTTCTCTTTCTGACTGACTTCACTCAGTATGACAGTTTCTAGGTTCATCCACATCTCTTCAAAGCAACTTCTTAACTTTACATCTTTTAAAAGGGGCTTAAGGGGACCACTGAAGGAATCTGGTATATATGCATATAGATATGCATATATACAGGTTTGTGTACATATATGTGGGCTCCTCAGGTGGCACAGTGGTAAATAATCTGCCTACCAAAGCAGGAGAGGCAAGAGCCCAGGGTTCCATCCCTGGGTTGGGAAGGTCTCCTGATGTAGACATTGGCATCCCACTCCAGTGTTCTTGCCTGGAAAATTCCATGGACAGAGGAGCCTGGCAGGCTACAGTCCATGGGTTCTTGAAGACCTGGAAATGACTGATCAACTGAGTACATATGTGTATATATATATGAATGATTCATAATATGCATGCATATATAATATAAAAGTGTATTTGTAAGTGTATATTAGTGTATTTTCTAAAGTTGGGGGAAATTGTGAGCTTGTGATGGATTCACACCTGAGAAAGTGTGACCTGATAGTGGTGTTGTCCAGCAGAAAGAGGCTGTGAGTTGTGTTATTGGAGACAGGTAGTGGGGGATTTGCAATAAGCAGCCAAAAAGGAAGCACTGCCTGGATCAAGGGAGTTGTCAGAAGGTCCACCCAGGAGTCTTTCCAAGATGCCCAGGGAAAGAGTCAATGTTAACTGAATATAGAGCCATACAGGGTGTAGCAGTACCAGTCAAGACCTGCTCCTAAGACTTTAGGGAAAAAAAAAAACAAAAAACTGCTGTTAAGTGGAAAAAAGAGAAGACAACCACTTCTATCTTGGCCTGGTTCCCTGAAGAAAGTCCTGTTGAAAGCTTACATTCTGAGACTGTATAGCAAAATGTCATGTCAATATGGCAAGGTCAAGGGGAAAAGGAAATGAGTCAGGCAGGGAAAAAGCAAGTGCCTTTAGCAGGTGGCACATCACTGAGCATGCTAATAGCTTCACCAGGACTCAGAGCTAATTGCTTGTTCCTAGGGCACCTCTTGGGCTTCCCAGTGGCTCAGCGGTAAAGAATCTGCCTGCAATGCAGGAGACACAGGAGATGCTGATTTGATCCCTGGGTCAAGAAAATCCCCTGGAAGAGGACATGGCAACCACTCCAGTATTCTTGCCTGGAAAATCCCATGGACAGAGGAACCTAGCGAGTTACAGTCCATAGGGTCACAAAGAGTCGGACACGACACTGAAGTGACTGAGCATGCACGAGCAGGTCACTTCTTCCACACAGGTTTTGTGGAGCCACCATTCCTTAGAATATTCTCTCAGTGGAAGTAATGGGGAGACATTGATCTGCTGGTTTTGTTTTCTTATCTCTTGTCCCTTGTCATTTCAAGTTCAACTTCTGAGGCATTAACTTCCTTACTTTTGACCCTTGACCCAGTCTGTGTTTTTAGGCCCCTCTAGAAAGCTGCTAGGAAAGCCAGACCTTGTGCTTTGCAGTGCATGGCTTCTCCATGAACCTGGGCATGGGAGGACAGTCAGCATCTCAACAGGTCCAGTTAGGTGAGATTAAGTGCCAAATGGTGGAACTACCCCATGGCTTATATGAAGAAGCTGAGAAAGCTTACACGGTATCAGGAGATGAGGCAAGAGTAAAGGTCTCAAAGGCTGCGCTTGGAATGCAGTTGGGGAAAGAGTAGGTGAGGTGTTTTTCTGAAATGCCTCTCTTCCCGGAGAAAAGAGAACAAATATTTATTTTTGAACAAGCCTTGAAAATGCATTTATTATGTTGCCTGGACAGTTTTAATTAATGAAATGAGGCTGAAATTGTGACTTGAAATACCTATGAGAATTTTTACTAACTGAAAGCAGAGTCATGGATTCTGCCTAATTTTTATCCAGGGGCAGAGAAGGATTGGGCTTTCCTGGTGGTTCAGTAGTAAAGAATCCACTTGTGATGCAGGAGATGTGGATTTGATCCCTGGGCCAGGAAGATCCCTTGGTGTAGGAAGTGGCCACCAACTCCAGTATTCTTGCCTGGAGAATCCTATGGAGAGAAGAAGCCTGGTGGGATACAGTGCATGGGGTCGCAAAGACTTAGCGACTGAGCACCAGCACCAGCATGGAAGGATTATCCTCAATGAAGATGTTTAAAGAGATAATGAAATTAATTTCATGAATGTATCTTACGATTTCTGCACTTTCAAGTCACTAATTATACTCTGAGCTCTTAAAATGCACTTTATTCCACCATTTCTACTTCTTCACTTCCCATTAGTTCCTCACACACCATCATTAGTCTTTACCACTAATGTGACAACTGTGCAAACTTATAAGACTCTCATAAGTCTCCATATCACTTTTTTCTCTGCAGTGTTTGTACTCACCACTATTTATTTTTAATACTTTCTTGCCTCAGATTCTATGACACCAAACTTCTTGGTTTTCTTTCCACTTCCTAAATCAGTCCTTGGAATCTTTGATACCCATTCCTTCTTCTATACCCAGCTTCTAAAAAAAAAAAAAAAAAATTAATGACTTTTGGGGTTTACTCCTCAGTCCATGCTTTCTTGACTCTATATCTTTCCCCAGGATAAGTTTTCTTTTCTCTGCCAACTCTCAGCAATTATGAACTCAAATCCCAGAGAACTCCTTACCTACAGGACATCTTTATTTCAAATTCAACATGTCCCAAAGCTGAACTCTTCATCTTTTGCTTCCAAACTGGCTACTCCTTCTGGCATTTACTATCTTGATTTATTGTACCATTATTCACCACACCCCACCCTCTGCCGAGTCAGTAACCTGGGAATGATCCCAGACTCCTCATGGACCTTCATTTCCACATCAAAGCAGTCACCAAACCCTGGAGATAAAACCTTTGGAGGAGCTCATGAATCTATCTGCTCCATGTCATCCTCACTGCTACTGCCATAGATTAGGTCTTCACTGGGTCTGAACTGGGTGTTACCTTAGCCTCTGACAGCTTCTGACTAACATTTCTATTACTTTAAATTTCAGATCCACGCTATCACAAGAATCATCTCTATCATTTTTTTTCTATATAATAAAATAAGAAAAACTCTTCCAACTCTGAGTCTGTAAAGAAATGACAAATTTTGTATTAACAGCAGTACAGTCAAAGCTCTCCTGATCGGACTGCTGTTGATCTACTAGTTTTGGAATAAGAGTAATATGATAAACATACAGCATGTCCTTTACCATCAAGCCAGTCCCAAGTTCTCATCCTGGCTCTGCCACTCACTGTCTGTCTGACTGTGGGCAAAGTAATGAGCCTTCTGGACTTTGGGTGTTTCATGGGTAGAATATTGGTCAGTGTATATAACCATGAAGTGAAGTGAAGTGAAGTCACTCAGTCATGTCCGACTCTTTGTGACCCCACGGACTGTACCCTATCAGGCTCCTCCATCCATGGGATTTTCTAGGCAAGAATACTGGAGTGGGTTGCCATTTCTTTCTCCAGGGATCTTCCCCACCCAGGGATTGAACCCGGGTCTCCCGCATTGTAGGCAGACACTTTTACTGGCTGAGCCACCAGGGAAGCCATGTATATAACCATGGTGAAGATTAAATGGAACCATGTATGTGATGCATTCAGCACCTAAACAATACTCAACACATTTCCTTTCCTCCTTCACTCACTGCATTCCCTTCACCTTATGTGTCAGCATGCTGGTATGCATGAAATACCTCCAATCTGTTTTTTGGTCCCATCCATTTTTGTCATATAATATTCTCTCTAAGTGTAACTTTCTCTTTCCTGCTGGAGAGTTGCTTCTCGTTCCAGAAGATGAAACTGCAGGGCACTTCTGCAAAGCACCCCCTGACACCCAAGGCTAAGGTAAACACTCTATTCTCCTTTTAAAACCTCTTTCAATATCTTGTCCAATTGCCAAAGCAGCTGTTATGTCACTGCGCCATAAGAATGAGGCACCTGGGCTTGGAGGATACACAGTCAGTCACATAATGTTCTTAAAAGCTGACATGATACCAATACAAATAAAGAAAAATGCATAAAAGGACCTCTGAAATGATCTTCTCATTACTGTGCAATCATGCACTGACCAACCTTGTGTCTGATTGTCTTCACTGTTAAAAACGAGTATGGCAAATTTGTATGGGATGGACTGAAAATTATGATGCTTTATAAAACAAGACCTATGAGGAAAGGCTAATTGTACTATTAGTCAATCTAAAGAGGAAGTAGAGAAGGCAGTGGCACCCCACTCCAGTACTCTTGCGTGGAAAATCCCATGGACAGAGGAGCCTGGTAGGCTGCAGTCCATGGGGTCGCTAAGAGTCAGATAGGACTGAGCGGCTTCACTTTCACTTTTCACTTTTCACTTTCATGCATTGGAGAAGGAAATGGCAAGCCACTTCAGTGTTCTTGCCTGGAGAATCCCAGGGACAGAGGAGCCTGGTAGGAGGCCATCTATGGGGTTGCACAGAGTCGGACACGACTGAAGCAACTTAGCAGCAGCAGCAAAGAGTAAGTAGAAATCACTCCGTAACAATTCTCAGTTGCAATGTGATTTAACATAGAGGACACAACTGGGCATTTTGTGGAGCCAGTGAGCACCAGATGAGTGGGGATAGTGTAAATTTCCATAGGAAATGTAGATACAATAATAAAAACATTTCTTGAGGATAAAAGATACTAAATAATGAAATGTTTCATCCAAGTGGCTGTGACAATTCCTCAATACTGTCTTTCCAAATTTGTTTAACAACGATTTTTCTTGAATGCTGGAAAATGGACCACTTGGCTCATCAAGGTCCTCTCCACCCACAGGATCCCAAGAATGCCATCCAGTAATGAAGACTTAACTCTCGTGCAAATGTAAGCACAATAAATTCTTCTTAAAGCTATTAAACCCTTTTTATTGTAAGCAGTACTTGCAGCAGGGGAGACTAAGGTTCACAGATGGATAGCATAAACCCATATAATTATGCTACATATCTGCAAATAATTAATTTGGCTTTGTGCATGTAATTTGTGTGTCATTGCCCAAACATCCTCTTACAAAAATACAATTCAAAATGTGCTGAACGGGGCAACAAGCTTTTTAGTCTTCAGAGTGACATATTTCCAGAATAAGTTACAGCAGACATGAGAGTAGACAGTTGGCCTGTGTTCCATGGGGCCTAAAAGTAGTTACTAGGTGATTGAGGAGTGATTGTAAAGGCAGAAGGGGTTCCAGACAGAGAATTTTCATGTCATGAGCCAGTAGTGTGTGGGAAGCTGGCACCCAGTCAGATGGAGACTAAACCAGGCTTTACTACTGCTCTTTACTTCCAGTGAACTGGAGACATGCATCTCCTAATGTGTTTTCTCTTTCCTTTCCTTCCTACTCATGATGATGACTCAGGATGGCGACTGACCAACTTTTCTCTTCCATGCGTTCTGATCTGCCTCCCTAGCATTCCCCGCACACTTGATCTAATACAGTTTTGTCCTAGAGCAGTGGCTTAGTACAAATCTGCCTATGGCAGCATGTGATCTGCTCCTAACATTCTTGGACTAGGATCAAAATGATGTAACCCTGCAGGGAAAGTCCAGGACTCATTTTTGCATCTATATAGCAGCTGCTTGCTGACTGCAGAACATTGCAAGCCATGCACTCAGTGGTTCTTAACTAAGGGCAGTATCACCCCTAGTGGGGTTTGTATTTGTGTGGGGGGCCTTGTGGCACCATTGATATTTGGTGGGTGGCAGCCAGAGATGCAAATGTCTGGTAATATTTGAGATAATTAGCATCACAAAGATTTGTTTCACTCCCCAAAGCCAAACCTGAAAAGCAGGTTAGATTTAGAACTGCCCCAGTGTTTGCCTCAATAGCCAGGAAGCAGTGTAAAGGTACTTTGCCTTTTTGCCCAAAGAGATTGTATGTGAAAGAAAATATGACTCTTTATTATTTGCCTGAGACATCAGGCCCTCATTATAAAAGGGGACAATTAATCTTATTGAGGAACTTAAGATCTTAATAGGAAATCTAGACCCAGAATCTGTTAAGGGCTTTGAGCATTTCTTACAATTCCAGTCCAACGAGGGGAGAGAGAATGCATTTGAGAGGTAAGTACAATTTAGTGGTACTTAGCCATGAGATTGGACTTCCCTAGTGGCTCAGACAGTAAGGCGTCTGCCTACAATACGGGAGACCTGGGTTCGATCCCTGGTTTGGGAAGATCCCCTGGAGAAGGAAATGGCAACCCACTCCAGTACTCTTGCTTGGAAAAATCCCATGGATGGAGGAGCCTAGTAGGCTACAGTCCATGGGGTTGCAAAGAGCTGGACATGACTGAGCAGTTTCACTTTCACTTTCTTTCAGCCATGAAATTAGAAGACGATTACTTCTTGGCTGGAAAGCTATGACAAAACTAGACAGTGTCTTAAAAAGCAAAGACATCACTTTGCTGACAAAGGTCCATAAAGTTAAGGCAATGGTCTTTCCAGTAGTCATGTATGGCTGAGAGAGCTGGACCATAAAAAAGGCAGAGCACTGAAGAATTGATGCTTTCAAACTGTGGTGCTGGAGAAGACTCTTGAGAGTCCCTTGGACAGTAAAGGGATCAAACCAATTAATCCTAAAGGAAGTCAACCTTGGAAGGACCACTGCTGAAACTGAATACTTTGGCCACCTGGCAGAGTCGACTTTGGAAAAGATCCTGATGCTGGGAGAAACTGAAGGCAGAAGAAGAGGGTGACAAAGGGTGAAATGGTTGGATGGCATCATTAATTCAATGGATATGAACTTGGGCAAACTCCTAGAGATGATGAGGGAGGGAAGCCTGGCATGCTGCAGTCTGTGGGGTTGTGAAGAGTCAGACACAACTTGGTGACTGAATACCACCACCAACAACAACCATCTAGTGGAAATCCCCCATATCATAAAAGATTTAGAAAGCCCTATCTTTGAATTCCTCTTCAGCACTTATTGTCTGTATAACCTTAGCCAATGTGCTTACTACTGAACCTAGAGTTTCGTACCTGTAGAAGGAGTGTTACTGTATCACATAGGTTGTTGAAAAATTAGTTTAATGCATAAGTCTTACCGCAATATCTTGGTGTGTGAAAAATGGTAGCTAAATAATAATAATAAATGATTATTAATGCTAGTAATAGTGTAATTATTCAGAGTTAAGAAAAAAGGAACTAAATTGTCTGTGTTCAATTGATATTCTATTTAATGTCTTTTATAAAACAGACATTATAAAAGGGGAAAATAATACTTGTCTTGATGAGATGGTAAACAAGTAATGCTCTTTGGTAATAAGTGTACAAAATATGTGTAGGGGAGGAAATGTGGTAAAGAGGAAATTATTTTGGTTCCTAGTACTATTTTTTTCTCTGTATTAATTATATGGCTCCCTCCCATGCCAGGCCTGGTTGCCTTTAACTTTAAAAGCTGAGGACCTCTTCAGGGGCTAAAGATTCAATTATTCAATACTATCCATTAAAACCCCCCACTGTGAGTTTTGTTGCTGTGAGCTTTCATTTAGAACTATTGTGTAATTAGCAGCATCTTGGTATAATTCAGTTTTGGAGGGTGAGAACATTGAAACCATGGGCCTTGCTCTATTCATCCATTGTGTACATCTGTGTGCAAGAAAGACTATACTATGTTGAAGAACAAATATTCTTAGGAAAAAAAAATACAGTGCTCAACAGGCTGACTTTTTGAGTTCACAGAAGACAAATAATTGTCCTAAGTCATTTCCTCCTATCAATTCCAGATGCAGGCCAAGACTTACCAGACTTTCCAGTAGTTGCTTTGTTGCTTGTGTCTCCAGTGAACCTATAAGAAGATCTATTGTTCTCTTAAAACAATACTCTTTTGCTTATTCTCCCCTCCCTGGCTGAAATTTTCAGGTACCATGATTGTTGGAGTGGTGGAAGGGTGCTGTCCTAGTTCCATTAAATAGTAATACAATTTTAAGTTCTCTAACAGAAACTTAGCAAATGAAGATCTAATTTAGAGTTATACATAAAGGGATTTGCAAGAAGTTCTTTGAGTAAAATAGGAGAAGGTGTAAGAAAGGGCAGTTTTCAAGTTACATGCATATCTGAGACTCTTCTCACTGAGGCCCTGGACTTAAGAGTTTGCCCCTTTCCATGGCTGCCTCATTCATAGTTTGTGTTCTTGACTCATAGGAAGAGAATATAAGTTCTTTCTCCAAAAATATCAAGTGTAGGGGCCCAGTTGGTTTAATAAACAATTTATAAAGCATCAAATGCTGAAAAATTGGAAAAAATCTTTGGGGGAATATTGGTTAAGCAACTATTCCAAAAGAATAGCCTAGGAAAACATAAAATTCAGTTATATATAAGTAATTAGTATTTTAAAGTGATTTTGGATAACATTAACTTTATTATTATAATGTATTATAATTTAATATTTAGATTTAATGAATAATTAATTGAGCATGATTAATCATTTTACATAAAGGGAAAGAGTTATCAGTTAATGAATTTGGGTGATTAGAACATAAAACTTTATTGTCTACCTGAACACGATTCCTATGGAGGTAGAGGCAATATTCTCAATACAGTCTACATCTGTCCCCAGGTTATATTTGCATTCTGAAACACTGGAGCAGGTGGAGCTCAGATACTGCAAAGGAGGGTTCATCAGCCTGGTTCTTAGTGCTTGTCTATTTATGCAACCCTGAACCCACTGTCCCATCTGGCCCTTGGAGCTTACAGACATCTCTGAACTATCTTCGCTTCTGTCGGCAGGGTGCCTTCAGATTCTGGCACAACTGAGATTTGAACAGGACTTGTTAAAGTGCTAGAACTCTAAACCAGTTCATTTTAAGTAACTGTGGTTATTATGATATGATGCCACTTTTGACATTAAAGGTGACTAAAGAAATTGTGACTGCAAGCAAAAATGAAAGGGCCTGGTAATATTAGGTGCCAAGTGTAAGATTCCACCTAAGAAAACTCAGAACCATTTAGGAAGAATTTTTTGAAGGCTAGATCAGGCAGACGGAGAAGGCAATGGCACCCCAGTCCAGTACTCTTGCCTGGAAAATCCCATGGACGGAGGGGCCTGGTAGGCTGCAGTCCATGGGGTCGCTAGGAGTTGAATATGACTGAGTGACTTCACTTTCACTTTTCACTTTCATGCATTGGAGAAGGAAATGGCAACCCACTCCAGTGTTCTTGCCTGGAGAATCCCAGGGACGGGAAGCCTGGTGGGCTGCCGTCTATGGGGTCGCACAGAGTCGGACACGACTGAAGCTACTTAGCAGCAGCAGCAGCAGATCAGGCAGAAGGAGAACCAGATCAAACTGATGATTACTGTTGTTATTATCACTTATCTCACTAACCTCTTCGTGTAGTCTGTGAAATATGAGTTTCACTCATCTTTCTAAATCCCATGGACAGAGGAACCTGGCAGGCAACAAGCCATAGGGTTGCAGAGTCGGACAAGACTGAAGTGACTTAGCATGCACACACATCTTTCTAAAAATTCATAAGGTAATAAAAAAGATACATCTATAATCAATAAGGGGAAATTTTCATCAAACTTTCAGATATTAACTCAATTCCTTTTTAAAAAAGTAACTCATGTAATTCCAAGATCCAACTCTTCAGAAATTCATAAAGATGTAAAGTGCTTCCAATGAGATGGAGAATGTTTGGAACATGAGCAGGGAAATTATCACTTGATAGGTGGCAAGCACTGTGAGAACAAATTTGCCTTTTTTCATTCCCTTCCTGGTTATTTTTCCCGTCACATAAAGGGAAAATGAAACACCAGGAAAAGTCAGGTTATCGTCATCTACACTGGTTCCTGTCACTGGTTAAATAGCATACACTTCTTAAGAAAAGCCAATGCCTGACCCACCATTCCTGGTGCATACGTTTTGAGCTGTTTCCCATGCATGCCGCAATGCAGGAGGAGTTCGTTGGTCACTGTGGGGCCTGCTCCTCGAAGCAGGAGTTTTCAATCTTCATTGTTCTGGTTGCAGAACCGTTTGTTTAAACGCCTAAGATGTAAACCAGATGAAAACAGAGCTGCTCTGTTTGAAGAAGGCGCTTGAGGGGGCTCATCCCATTGCTCTCTCACTTCTCCAAGGGCTCTGAAGCCCTTTGCTCTATATCAATTCGGACTTTCTTATTAAAATAAAATTCCGGAATACTGTGGGTTTTCCCTGGAAGGGGAGTCTCCAAATGAAGAAGCACAGCTTATTGAGTTTCTCTGTCTCTGCTTCCTTCAGTTTCACATTCAATTTAGTCCCATTCCAGCTTCATGTGTGTGTGTGTGTTCAGTCGTGTCTGACTCTTTCACAACCCTATGGACCCTAGCCCACCAGGCTCCTCTGTCAATGGGATTATCCTGGTAAGAATACTGGAGTGGGTTGCCATTTCCTTCTCCGGGGGCTCTTCCCCATCCAGAGATCAAACCTACGTCTCGGGGAAGCCCTCCCACCTTCATGATGTACTCCTGTTAAGCCACTGGCCCTGGGCTTCTCTTCACAGACATAAGGCAGGGATTTCCTGCTACTGAGCACCAAGGAGCTATACTTACAGACTGTGAGTGCAAGAAGGATAGAGACTGGGTCTGTTTTGTTAAGGGTTGCATTGTGGGGACATATGCTGTGCCTGGCATATATTGGGCATTCAATCAATATTTGTGGACTGAATAATAGGGTATAGGAATAGCCAAATGGGGAAAGCATAGATAGTTCAGGAGATATAAAAAGAGTGCAATCAAAGAAGAAAATAGTTTCTAGAGTTGTGTTGGCAGTCCTGCCACTGGGCTCATGAACTTGACTCATCTCATTCTCCAGTTTGAGTCAGATGGCCCCTAAGGGCCCTCACAACTTTGCCTGGGCGCTTATGACTTACTTCTTAGATGGTTTCCCTTAGTACCATCTTAAAACTACTCTAGGGAATGGCTTAAATACTCTTCTCTATGGTGACCTAATATGCCCATGATTGAGGCAAAGGTACTCTGAAGTTTTTCCTCAGTTACTGGAAGACTGTGCTTTGGTTTCTGAGTTTTTCTTTTTTTTAAAATTTGCATGTTTGTTTTGTCTAAGTAGTACTAGAAATGACTTCATCTATCTGATTAGCCCTTTCCCCATACATAGTGGATGAACTTGGCTCTTACACCTGAGTATATAAACATATTTAAATACAATTCATTATAATAAGAATGGTATTTACAGAGTGCTTGCGTGCTCAATCATTCAGTCATGCCCAACTCTTTGCAATATCATGGACTATAGCCCACCAGGCTCCTTTGTCCATGGAATTTTCCAGGCAAGAATACTGGAGTGGGTTGCCATTTCCTCCTCCATTTATAGAGTAATAGTAGCAAAATGATCCCCTGATATTTATATAAAGCACCCAGAATGGGGGGGTCATTGGAGGGTGGGGTAAGCTGAATAATGCCCCCCAAAGATATTAGTTCCTTGTCTCTGAAACTTGTAAGTGTTGCCTTATAAAGGGAAAGAAAAGGTCTATGTACAATAGATGTGATTCAGTTGAGAATTTTGAGTTAGGGAGATTATCCTGAATAATCAGGATGGACCCTAAATGTAATATCTTATGAGAGAGAGGCAGAGCGGGGTTTGATGCAGATAATAAAGAAGAAGATATATACATGGGAGATATACACACAGAAGAAGAAACATACACAGCACCACCAGAAACTGGGAGAAGCCAGGGACCAATTCTCCCCCAGAGCCTTCAGAGGGAAGGCAGAGCTGATGAGCCTTTGATCTTCGCCCAGTGACACTGATGTTGGCGCTCTGGCTCCTAGAACTGTGACAGAATCCATTTTCATTGATCGAAACCACCAAGTCTGTCATAGTTTGCTACAGTAGCCACAGGAAACAAAAAGGGAAATGTACCCTTTTAAGATTTGGTATTTTATGTTCTTAAAACTGCTCATTGCCAAGTATTTCTGGGTTTGTATGTATACACACTATCAGGATTACAAGCTATTTCCTGTGGTTGAAATCTGCAAGGGTTTTATAAATATTAAGGGATCAGAGGAATTTTTTAATATAATTTTTAAAATTTCTTTTTGGCTGTGCTGGGTCTTCATTGTTGCTCGGGCTCTTCTCTAGTTGGTGACTGGGGGGCTACATTCTGGTTGTGGTGAACAGGCTTCTCCTGGTAATGGTTTCTCCTGTGCGCCATGGGCTCTAGGTGCTTGGACTTCAGTAGTGGCAGCACATGGGCTCTGTAGTTGTGACTCCTGGGCTCTAGAGTGCAAGCTCAATAGTTGTGGCTCATGGGCTTAGTTGCTCTGCTGCATGCGGGATCTTCCTGGATCAGGGGTTGAACCCGTGTCTCCTGCATTGGCAGGCAGATTCTTTACCACTAAGCCACCAGGGAAACCAGAGAGAAACTTTTGAAAGGCCAAATCACCATAAAGAACAACTCTAGCCTGTAAAAGTTGAGAGATGAAAGGATGAGATTGAGTTTGAGCGGATCACTCTGAGAGCAAACAATGCAACTGAGGGCAAATAATTGGGATTATTCAGGGAACAGACTTCTTAGTGTGGTTAGGCAATTAGGTGCGACTGGGGTGATGGGGAAGTGGACTAGGGAACTTACCTGTTAAGTGAAATATGATAATTATAAATTAATGCGAATGTTGGTGTTAACTTCCTATGCAAGCCATCCAGTCTTTGCATGCAATACGCTGTGCTTGCCCTCACATAGGTAAATAATTGGTAAATACCCATGAGAACCAGGACCCCGTGTAGGAGACACTTGTTAATAGAAAAGACTCCCCTGGATGGAGAGCCTCTGTGTTGGTGAACCTTGAAGCATCACCTTGGAGACCTCACTTCAACTCAGGCCTGCCTTCTTCCTCTGAAGGAAGTACAAGAAATTTCTGCTGCTTGCTAAATGTATCCAGTTAGTTTATGAGCACCAGCAGAGAACCCCTCCCCACCAAATACATCCTTTTACTTGCCCACAGACCTTTGTAATCTCTTTAACTTGAGCTATTCCAGTGGTATGTTTGTGGATACCTCTACATTCTCATGAGTTTTTTCCATGACTCAGAACATTCTTTCCAAGAGGCCAGGCTGAAGTACCTGGCCTTAGCCTTAAAGCAAAACAAAGACATTGGACTTTCTTTAGAATCCTGTTCTAGCCAGGATTCCTGTATAAAGTATAGATGTGAGAGCTCCTCTAGAAGTTCCAGGTAGTAGAAAGTACATAATAGTTATCTTGACATTTTAAAGCCATCTGTGCATAAGCTTTAAATTCTCATTATGGCATATGAAAAGTAGACTGTTCATACATAGGCACTTATGATTTCTAATTACTCCATAGTTCTGGAATTCTGAGAAAAGTTTTTGAGATGGAAACTCATTGTGTGATAGACTTCCTGAAGTCTTTACATTTGCATATAATTTCTATAGGGCCTCTCTGCATTTGTGGTAAGATATGACCCTCCAACTTGCCATGTAACTTGCTAATTTTATCTCTCAGTTGTTCATAAGTTTTTATACTTCTGTATCCCATAAAAATAATTGTGTCATCATTGCTGTGGTACTGATGAATAAGGCTTAGTCTTACTATGATCCTGCAAGATGTATGGTTTCCTTTAGCTTTTTGAAGTTCATAAAATTAGTTTCCAGCAATGTTTTAATATTTCTCTAAAGAAACAGCAAAGACATAAAACTCATGTTTGTTTGATTCTGTTCTGTGTTAGAAGCTTTCAAAGTTGAGCATCTCCGGAACTCCTGAATTCCCCACTCTAGAAGATGAATGGCTAATTGGATCTTAGTATGTAAGAAAACACTAGCAAAGTTTGCAGTCCGTACCAAATATTTCTTTTCATGATTCTAAAAGCAGTCAAAACATAGATGTGCTTCTAACGCAACAGTGAAGAATGTGCATTAAATTAACAAACAGTCTTTCATTTGTTAGTAATTTTGTTATATGCTGCTTGGAAGAGATTAGTTAAAGCTATAATTCTGGAAAGGATGGTCAGACAGAGACAGCGTAGCACCCTAGTAAAACAGACTAATTTTTAAAGTTCCGTCATTCATTCATTAATAAGATACTTTTATTAGTGGGTTTACCTTTATTATATGGTAACTTTTTGCAGAAGAACGCAGTGAAACAGTGTGTCTATGTCGAACAAAGACAATACTTAATAACATGTATTAAGCTCTATGTGTCAGGCAGAAGATATTAACACGAAAATATCTTTTCCTCACAATAATATCTAAGAGAGATAAAAGTTTTCTGGTTTTAGGAGTGAGATATCTCAAGCCTAAGACTACATGGTTTAATAAATTGTGGGGCTGGGATTAAAACTAGGTGCTTTTTCTCTAGAGCCTGGCCTATGCTATAACACTCTGATAGAGTATTTCTTATCACAATTTATATTTTAAGTCCAGTGAAAAGCATTGAATTAATTAAACTTCATTTTAAGAGAGAGATGTCATTTTAGGTGGACTCAGTCACCAAAACTTTTGTAGAGGACAGCCTATAGATTGGATAAGTTTGGGTTTGAGTATGAAGGAGGGTAAAGGAGATATTTGTACGTTAAAGGTACAAGAGGTGAGAAAAAATGAAAATGGTCAAGTAGGTCAGAATGTGTGTATATATATACATGTGAAGAGAAGTCACTCAGTCGTGTCTGACTCTCTGCAACCCCATGGACTGTAGCCTACCAGGCTCCTCTGTCCATGGGATTTTCCAGGCAATAGTACTAGAGTGGACTGCCATTTCCTTCTCCAGGGGATCTTCCTGACCCAGGGATCAAACCTGGGTCTCCCGCATTGTAGACAGACGCTTTACCATCTGAGCCACCAGGGAAATCTATATATATACATATACACATGTATATATATATATATATATTTAAAGAAGTTATGGGAAACCAGGTCCCTCCCCACATCTGACATTTTATTATTAAAATTTCAAATGCACAGAATTTAAAAGAATTATACAGTGAACATTCATATACTGCTACCTAAATTATACACTCAACATTTGAGTATATTTGCTTTATCACATATCTGTCCATCTATATATCCATCTATCTGTAAGTCAATCCATCTTACTTATTAATTTATTTCAAAGTAAGTTGCAAACATCTGTATACTTCCCCACCAAGCACTTCATCATGTATATGAGTAAGTGGGTTCAATATTTGTTTAAAGTTATTTTTTAAAGTAAAATGTATAAACAGAAAAATATATCTAAGTGTACTGTTGAAAAATTTGACTACTCCATGTACATTTTTAAAACAAACCTCTTATCAAGATACAAAATATTACCATCATTTCAAAGCATTATCTTGTTTCTGTTGTTGGTTAGTTTTTGTAACCGCTGCCCCACTAGTCTGATATTACTTGACCATAGATTTGTTTTGCCTTTTTTTTTCCACTTAGCATACTGTTTTTGAGATTCATTCATTTTATTGTATCCGTTGCTCATTCATTTTTACAACTGAGTAATATTTTCTTGTATGAATATACTATAGTTTATCCTTTTGTCTACTGATGAACACCTGGACTGTTTTGAGTTTGGGGCTATTATGAATAAAAGGTGCTATTACTATTCCTACATACAGTTTTCTTTCCTTAGAAAAATATCTGAGTGGAATTGCTGTGTCATAAGGTAGATGCATATTTAGTTTTGTGAGAAATTGCCATATCTCTTCTCAGTTTCCATTAAAAATGTGTGAGAGTTCTGCTTGCTCCATATTCTTGCATATTTAGTGCAGCATGCAGAAGCTAAGTGGTAAAAACTGAGTCCTGATTAGGTTGTGAAGGAACCAGGCTTTGTGGCTAGAGGCTCCGTCTTTAGTAGCTGGGAGTCACCTAGGGGTCTGATAATAGCAGAAAGCCTAGGGAAGATAGTGCTTGGTAAGATAAGCTGGCAGCTGGGTACAGGATAGTTTTGAAAAGTAAGGAATTATAGATAGAAGCTAAGAAAGTTGTAAGAATTTAGGCATGATCTAATGATGACTTCGATTAAAACCTAGTCAGTGGATGTAGAAAATTTTAAAAATGAAAAACTCTGTGAAGAATTAATTTAGAGTATTTGTTGTAATAGAGTGGTACGTGAAGAGACAAAAAAAAAAAAAAAGCTGAAGTGGGTGTAGGGAAAATGGTATTGCCATTAATAATTATAAGCAAAGGGAGAATTGGTTTTGTGCTTATCTGCTTATTGGTTGTATGTACTCATGTAGCCATCTTGTCTGTGTGTTTGAAGGAATGACATTGGAATTATTGACTATGATCTCCACTGTCTACACACATTTGCTTAGAAGAAAACAAATTCCCGTCAGTTATTATAGAAGCCAGGAAACAAGACTTTACCTCCAAAGGACTATCATATATGATTTTCTTAATTTTCCCTATTAAATTTTACACATTGTCTCTTCTGTCTGAAATGCCTTTCCCTGACTGCTCTACTTGTAACTTAAAAGACATTGTTGAAATATTGCCTTATCTGTGGAGTCTCCCCTGACTCCAGTGCCATTTCACACTCCCCTCTATCACAGAATTTCCTGTTCCATCCTGGAATTATATGCATTTTATGCTTCTGTTCTTGCTCCCTTGCCCATGTTAGAAACTTTGATGCAGAAAAATGTTTATTGAATGAAGGCGGTGCTTCAACTTCTACTCTCTAAACTTCAAAATATCTGTTTCTTCAGTTACTCACTCCTCTTTTCTTCATTTTTCCTTTCCTTCAAAATGAGCCTTTTCTCCCTACTACTCTCTGTCTCTCTGGAGAAGGAAACGGCAACCCACTCCAGTATTCTTGCCTGGGAAATCCCATGGACAGAGGAGCCTGGTGGTCTACAGTCTATGAGGTCGCAAGAATCAGACACAACTTAGCGACTAAACGACCACCACCACCGTGATTCTCTGTCTACCTAGCCTATGTGCTTTGATTGTATACCCTCTATCTATCCTTTCTTTTGCATCTTTAATATGGAAAAATTCTATACTAGTATGCATGTTGAAATATTCTGCATCCTAAAAACAAGCTTTTCTTTTTTGCTACCCTTTTGAGTTATTCTCCTAGGTCTCTGCTTCCTTTTCCAATTAAACTTCTAGAAAGAGTTGTTTCCACTGCGTTTTCTAGTTCTTTTCTACACATTAAAAACCATTCTTTTGTCTATTGCTCCAACTGCTTTGTAAAAATAATTTTCTCAGAAGTCACATATAACGAATTGGTTGACAGATCCAATGATTTTGACTCTTCCTCAGATTCCTCAACACCTCTGAGTATTTGATAGTGTTGAAAATGTCATGTCATTGGAATTCTTTCCTTTGTAGCCTTCCTTAACATTCTGTCATCCTTAACATCTACTATGTTACAGGTACAGAGCTAGATGCATCTCAAATGTTATGATACTGACCAAAGTAGAACCTCCATTCTCTTCCTGAAAAATAGAACATTGTCCAAAGTCTTTAGTTTAATTCAAATGTCCTAACAGTTGTTTTTACAAAATTTTTATCAATCCTTTCCCTCAACTGTTCTTACAATCCCTCTAAGTCCATCTTAGAGGGATGGACATCACAGTATCCACTGTAACCTATACCCACTGAATATTTTCCTACTAATAATGGGAATAGTAGTGAGTCTAGGGCTATGCCATGCTCATGTAATATAAAGACTGTATGCATATTATATAATATAATTATAAGAACAAACTTGTGATATACAACTATCCCTACTTTAGTAATAAAGAAATGGAATCTCACATAGGTTAAGTAGTAAAGGTTACTGGTGTATAATGAACTCAGGAGCCACAGATGAATTGATTTGCACATTTGCTTAATTGTTCTGCTGAGAATGTTACCTCTGTCTTTACCCATTCTCTTTTGTTTTCTACCAGAATGTCCTTATCCTCTGGAGAAGGAAATGGCACCCCACTCCAGTACTCTTGCCTGGAAAATCCCATGGACGGAGGAGCGTGGTAGGCTACAGTCCATGGGGTCGCAAACAGTCGGACATAACTGAGCAACTTCGGTTTGTGTTGAGAATGTTACCTCTGTCTTTACCCATTCTCTCTCTCTCTTTTTTTAATATCAGAATGTCCTCATCCTATACAAGGATATTGTATTATCTAAATCTTAATAATCTGTCAATGTCTATTCGGAATATCATCTCTTCTGAGTAGTTTTATTTTCCCTGCCTTTTCTGACTGGAAACAATTTTTTCACTCTGAGCTCTGATAGCATTTTAAAACACTATTAACAGGATTTATTTTTTAGAGTAGTTTCAGATTTACAAAAAAATTAAGCAGAAAAGACAGAGGTCACATGTACTCCCTCCTTCCTGACATATCAGATCAGATCAGATCAGTTGCTCAGTCGTGTCCGACTCTTTGCGACCCCATGAATCGCAGCACACCAGGCCTCCCTGTCCAACACCAACTCCCGGAGTTCACTCAGACTCACGTCCATCGAGTTAGTGATGCCATCCAGCCATCTCATCCTCTGTCATCCCCTTTTCCTCCTGCCCCCAATCCCTCCCAGCATCAGAGTCTTTTCCAATGAGTCAACTCTTCACATGAGGTGGCCAAAGTACTGGAGTTTCAGCTTTAGCATCATTTCTTCCAAAGAAATCCGAAGGCTGATCTCCTTCAGAATGGAGTGGTTGGATCTCCTTGCAGTCCAAGGGGCTCTCAAGAGTCTTCTCCAACACCACATTTCAAAAGCATCAATTCTTCAGTGCTCAGCCTTCTTCAGAGTCCAACTCTCACATCCATACATTCCTGACATATAGTCTTCCATAATATTAACATCTTGCATTAGAGTAGTAAATTTTTTAGAACTGATGAAATAATATTAATACATTATAATTAACTAAATGCATAGTTTACCTTATGGTTCATTGTATGCTTCTTTGTATGGTTTTTGACAAATGCATAATATTATATATATACCATTACAGGATCAGACAGAATGTTTTCACTGCTCTAAAAATTCTCTATGCTCTCCCATAGTTTTATCTTTTCCAGAATTTCATATATTAATAATTGGAATTATATAGTATTCAGCCTTTTTAGATTGGCTTCTTTCACTTAGTAATGTGCATTTAAGGTTTGTCAATGTCTTTTCATGGCTTAATAATATTACATTGTCTGTATTACCATAATTTATTCATTCACCTACTGAGGAACATCTTATTGCTTCCAAGTTTTGGCAATTGTGAATCAAGTTATTATAAACATCCATTTCCCAGAGTTTGTCCAAGTTCATGTCCATTGAACTGGTGATGTCATCCAACCATCTCATGCTCTGTTGCCCTCTTCTGCCTTCAATCTTTCCCAGCATCAAAGTCTTTTCCAATGAGTCAGCTCTTTGTATCAGGTGGCCAGAGGATTGGAGCTTCATCATCAGTCCTTCCAATGAGTATTCAAGGTTGATTTCCTTTAAGATTGACTGGTTTGATCTCCTTGCAGTCCAAGAGACTCTCAAGAGTCTCCTGCAGCACCACAGTTCGAAGGCATCAATTCTTTGGTGCTCTGCCTTCTTTATGATTCAGCTCTCACATCTATACATGACTATTGGAAAGACGATAGCCATGACTATATGGACCTTTGTCAGCAAAGTGATGTCTTTGCTTTTTAAGACACTGTCTAGATTTGTCATAGCTTTCCTGCCAAGAAGCAGTCATCTTCTAATTTCACGGCTACGGTCACTATCTTCAGTGATTTTAGAGCCCAAGAAGAGAGGAAATCTGGCACTACTTCTATCTTTTCCCCTTCTATTTGCCATGAAGTGATGAGACTGGATGCCATGATATTGGTTTTTTAATACCGAGTTTTAAACTGGCTTTTTCACTCTCCTCCTTCACCTTCCTCAAGAGGTTCTTTAGTTCCTCTTTGCTTTCAGCCATTAGAGTGGTACCATCTGCATAACTGAGGTTGTTGCTATTTCTCCCAGCAATCTTGATTCTAGCTTGTAACTCATCCAGCCTGGCATTCCTCATGATGTGTTTTGTGTATAAGTTAAATAAATAGGTTAACAATAAACAGCCTTGTCATACTCCTTTCTCAATCCTGAACCAGTCAGTTGTTCCATACAAGGCTCTAACTGTTGCTTCTTAACCAGCATGCAGGTTTCTCAGGAGACAGGTAAGATGGTCTGGTATTCCCATCTCTTTAAGAGTTTTCCATAGTTTGTTACGATACACACAGTCAAAGGCTTTAGCGTAATCAATGAAACAGAAGTTTTTCTGGAATTCTCTTGCTTTCTCTATGATCCAGCAAATGTTGGCAATTTGATCTCTGGTTCCTCTGCCTATTTTAAACCTAGCTTGGACATCTGGAAGTTCTTGGTTCACAAAATGCTGAAGCCTAGCATGCAGGATTTTGAGCATAACCTTACTAGCATAGGAGATGAGTGCAATTGTCTAGTGGCTTGAACATTCTTTAGTACTGCCCTTTTTGACTATTGGGATGAGGATTGACATTTTCCAGTCCTGTGGTCACTGCTTGGTTTTCCAAATTTTCTGACATGTTGAGTCCAGCACTTTGGTAGTATCATTTTTTTAGGATTGAAATAGCTCAGCTAGAATTCCATCACCTCTATGAGCTTTATTGAAAGCAGTTCTTCCTAAGGCCCACTTGACTTCACACTTCAGAATGTGTGGCTCTGGGTAAGTGACCACAGCATTGTGGTTATCTGGGTCATTAAGATCTTTTTGTGTGTATTTCTTTTGTGTATCTTCTTCTGTGTATTTTTTCTCTATCTTTTGTGATCTCTTCTGCTTCTATTAGGTCTTTACCATTTCTGTCCTCTATTGTGACCATCTTTGGATGAAATATTCCTTTGATATTTCTAGTTTTCTTGAAGAGATCTCTAGTCCTTCCCTTTCAGTTGCTTTCCTTTTATTTCTTTGCATTCTTCATTGAAGAAGGCCTTCTTGTCTGTCTTTGTTATTCTCTGAACTCTACATTTAGTTGGGTGTATCTTTTCTTTTCTTCCCTGCTTTTCACTTCTCTTCTTTCTTCAGATATTTGTAAAGTCTCCTCAGGCAACCACCTTGCCTTCTTGCCTTTCTTTTTCTTTGGGATGGTTTTGTTGACTGCCTCCTATACAATATTACAGACCTCTGTCCATAGTTCTCCAGGCACTCTGTTTATTAGATCTAGTCCCTTGAATCTATTCATCACCTCTACTATATATTCATAGGGGATTTGATTTAAGTCATACCTTGCTGACCTAGTGGTTTTCCCCACTCTCTTTAGTTTAAGCCTGAATTTTGCTCTGAGAGCTGATGATCTGAGTCACAATCAGCTCCAGGTCTTGTTTTTGCTGACTGTTTACAGTTTCTCCATCTTTGCCTATAAAGAATGTAATCAATCTGATTTCAGTATTGATCATTTGGTGATGTCCATGTATAAAGTCGTCTCTTGTGTTATTGAAAAATGGTGTTTGCTATGATCAGTGCATTCTCTTGGCAGAATTCTGTTAGCCTTTGCCCTGCTTCATTTTGTACTCTAAGCCAAACTTGCCTGTTATTCCATGTATCGCTTGACTTCCTACTTTTGCATTCCAGTCCCCTTTGATGTAAAGGATATATTTATTTTTGGTGTTAGCTCTAGAAGGTCTTGTAGGTCTTCATAAAAGCAGTCAACTTCATTTTTTTTTTCAGCATTAGTGGTTGGTGCATAGACTTGGATTACTGTGACACTGAATGGTTTGCCCTGGAAACAAACAGAGATCATTCTGTCATTTTTGAGATTGCACCCAAGTACTGCATTTCAGACTCTTTTGTTGACTCTGAGGGCTATGCCAATAAATTATGGGAGCATGGACTGAGAAAAGTTAAAAGAATTGAACAATATTCTAACAAAATAATTTCATGGGGCATGTAAACACTGTTTCAAGATGCAATAAAAGCATTAGAAAACTCCAGTCTAATACAAAGTGACAACTTGCTAATTAACACCAATATCGGGAACACCATGTTTGCAGGCCAAATTTTATAAATAACAAAAACATTGAATGTACTTTAATCTAGTTTCACAGCTGTACAGTATTTTTAAAATGTAGATGTAAATGAAGTTTTCATCTCTAGAGATTTTCTCTAACTTTATATTTTAATTGAATAACAGAGTTAATTTAATTTATCAAAAGATGATAGAGATACCCCCAGGCATATAGGAAACGATTTCATGAATTTGTATTTTAAAGAGCATGTAACTGAGTATTTATTACTTGCATATTTATTTTTAAAAACTTGTGTGATGGCATTAGTTCAAAATGTAACAAAACAAACATTTGTTTTAAGAAAATTGTTGAATTTGCATTAGCTTTGATGAAAAATAGTGTTTTCAAAATACCTTTGATTAAAAAACTGATGCACATAATTTGTGTAAGAAAACTGTGTTGAAGGTATCTGGGGTTCAACATTCGTGCTTATAAGCTGCTTCCAAACATCATTCTAAAGTAATTCATTAGTGTTTAGAACTTCACAGTGAACACATAACACACAGATCCTGCTCTTTAATGACATTTGACAATGTCTTTGAGAAATTGCCTTAACATATTGTATTCTGCCTTTGCCCAGCTATGTCTGGAGCAGGTGCTGCTAATCTAAATTCTTTGGAAGGGAAAACTGTTCTTATTGATTACATATGGCTACAAATGAGATCTGGGAAGCTCTGTCATTCAAAGGGTGCCTGTCTCCACCCTGATCTTTGTCTTGATTACATGGTTCTCTTCCCAGCAGCTTCTCTCCTATGCCAGGCTGGTGTACACAGCACAGATGTTTCTCCTATTGCTGCTACATGGTGATTTTTCAAGCAGCTTCATAGACAGATATTTCCAGATGTTTTCCCCCATTTCTCTGCATAGACCTTTTCTCCTTACAAAGAGCAGATCGCACCACCGCTCAGGCTTTTGATCTATTGACTATAGAAAAAACAAACAGCACTCCATTGATGTTGAGTTTTGGGGGGCTTTGGCAATAGCACACACAGTAAGTGTCCTCTTCACTCTTTGAAACCCTCCTGGCAGATGTTTTCATGGGCTTCTCCACCCAACAGCTTTCATTCTCACCCCAGCTCCTCTTTCTGGGGCGAGGGAGGATGGTAGTTTACTTCAGTCTTTGTTTCCCATTTATATTTACTTTAAGGCCCTCTTTTATCTGTGCTTTGAGGTTAATGGCAAAGTTTAGCTTGTAGCAAATTAAGACCTAGTCAATGTCTTGTATCAGTAATAAGGCAAATAATTTTAGAAAATGTATATTTACTGTCAAAAGAGAAATTTTAATTTAAATTACTTAATAAATTTGTTTACCCAAATTTAGAGGGAGATTATGAGACCAGATTGTTTTAGCACTTAAATATTTGTTTCTCCACTCGTCTACCCTTCTAATATCCACTCATCCATTCATGCCTGATGATTCAGTTCTTGATAATCGGAGACCTGCTGGGCAACAGACATTGTGGATACAGAGATGGAAGGGATAGAATCCTTGAGCTCAGGAACCTCATGACCCAGTTGAGGAAGCCAATATGAGAAAAGTTTAATATAAGTTCTTTAATAAGAATCTGTATAGACTTCTGAAAGGATGAAAGGAAAGAGCAATTGGATGGTTAAACTATGAGGAGGTATCAGTTCAGTTCAGTTCAGTTCCTCAGTTGTGTCCATCTCTTTGAGACGCCATGGACTGTAGCACGCCAGGCCTCCCTGTCCATCACCAACTCCTGGAGTTTACTCAAATTCACGTCCATTGAGTCGGTGATGCCATCCAGCCATCTCATCTTCTGTCTTCCCCTTCTCCTCCTGCCTTCAATCTTTCCCAGAATCAGGGTCTTTTCCAAGGAGTCAGTTCTTCACATCACGTGGCCAAAGTATTGGAGTTTCAGCTTCAGTATCAGTCCTTCCAATGAATATTCAGGACTGATTTCCTTTAGGATGGACTGGTTGGATCTCCTTGCAGTTCAAGGGACTCTCAAGAGTCTTCTCCAACACCACAGTTCAAAAGCATCAATTCTTCAGTGCTCAGCTTTCTTTATAGTCCAACTCTCATATCCATACATGACTACTGGAAAAACCATAGCCTTGACTAGACAGACCTTTGTCAGCAAAGTAATGTCTCTGCTTTTTAATATGTTGTCTAGTTTGGTCATAATTTTTCTTCCAAGGAGCAAGTGTCTTTTAATTTCATGGCTGCAGTCACCATCTGCAGTGATTTTGGAGCCTAAAAAGATAAAGTTTGTCACTGTTTCCACATCTATTTGCCATGAAGTGATGGGACCAGATGCCATGATCTTCATTTTCTGAATGTTGAGTTTTAAGCCAACTTTTTCACTCTCCTCTTTCACTTTCATCAAGAGGCTCCTTAGTTCTTCACTTTCTGCCATAATGGTGGTGTCATCTGCATATCTGAGGTTATTGATATTTCTCCCGGCAATCTTGATTCCAGCTTGTGCTTCATCCAGCCCAGCGTTTCTCATGATGTACTCTGCATATAAGTTCAATATGCAGGGTGACAATATACAGCCTTCTAAATCAAATCCCTGTTTGTGTCTCTGAATGCCCAAGGACTTGGGTAGTCTGTCTATTGTTCTAATGTGCTGTGTCAGAACAAATTAAGTAATGCTGTAATGACAACCACATTCTCTCTGGGTTAAAACACCAAAGGTTTATTTCTTGTTCATGTTTCAAGTCCATTGCAACTTACATTGCCATTGTCCTCACTCTAGAACCCATGCTGGAAAAGTAGCTCCTAGCTAGAGGACTTCCTATCACAGTGGTAGAGGGAGAAGAGAGTAAGGCTTCAGCCTGGAAGTCACAGAGAACATTATAACCCATTTTCTTATTAGCCAACACAAATCACTGTTGAATTGAAGTAAAGCCTAACTTTAATTTTGCAGGGAAATGTATTCTTTCACGAATAAGGAAAAAAAATACTGATTAACAGTCATATACTCTAACACATCAGAGAAGGCAATGGCAACCCACTCCAGTACTCTTGCCTGGAAAATCCCATGGACAGAGGAGCCTGGTGGGCTGCCGTCTATGGGGTCACACAGAGTCGGACACGACTGAAGCGACTTAGCAGCAGCAGCAGCACTCTAACACATAGTGTGTACAAGAAATTTTTGTAGAATATCTTGGCGCATCTCTTATAATTTTCACTTACTTGTGTTACTTATAAATTTCACTTATTTGTATATTAAGTAGTCTTGAAGAAAAATACTTAATATATGTCTTATTATTCTACAATATATTAATAATACTTTTTGAATAGTATCATATAGTATATATATGGTCATCTGATGTGAACAGCTGACTCATTGGAAAGTTCCCTGATGCTGGGAAAGATTGAGGGCAGAAGAAGAGGGCATCTGAGGATGAGATGACTGGATGGCATCACCAATGCAATGGACATGAACTTGGGCAAACTTTGGGAGAAGGTGAGGGACAGAGAAGCCTGGCGTGCTGCAGTCCATGGGGGTCTCAAAGAGTCAGACATGACTGGGCGACTGAACAACATACAGTATATATAGTATATAGTGTTGATGGTACTATATATTTAGATTTTTGTGGTTCACATATTATTATAGTATGCATGCATATGTGCTCAGGTGCTTTAGTCATGTCTGACTCTTTGTGACCCTATGGACTATAGTCTGCCAGGCTCTTCTTGTCCATGGGATTCTCCAGGCAAGAATATTGGAGTGGTGGCCGAGCCCTCCTCCAGGGGATTTTCCCAACCCAGGAAGTGAACCCATGTCTCCTGCATCTCCTGCATTGCAGTTGGATTCTTTACCCACTGAGCCACCTGGAAAGCCCCATATAATAGTATAATATACTAGTATAATAATATTATATAATTATAGTATATATACTATAGTAGCATATAAAACATGTACATGTATAAATATTATATGTATATATATGGTATGTATAAAATAAGTCTATATATCTTATTGAAATTTCTGAGGTTGTTTATTGTCAACAACTTAATCAGGACCTAGCCTTCCTGATTGATAGAGCTACTTTTCTTATTCTCTACTATTCTTATTCTCTATAAGAATTTGCGTAATACTGACATTAATTCTTTTTTGTTTGGTAAGATTTTATCTATATGGGCTCAGAGGTCTCCTTGTGGGAATGTTTTAAATATTCAGATTATTTCAGTAAAATTGTAATAAAGATCTAATAACATTACTAAAGATTTCTTTAAGCCTTTTCAGTTTTTCTGTTTCATCTTCTATTAGTTTTTATAGGTTTAGGAATTTATCCATTTCTTCTAAGTTTTCAAAATTGCTGGCCTAAAGTTGTTTATAATGTTTGGAGAATCTGATATTAGATATTTGCACCATCTCTTTCTAAACAAAAATTAATCTCAATAGAGGTTTATCAGTTTTATTTTTGTTTTCAAATAACCAACTTTTGGCTTTGCTAATTCTTTTGATCAATCTCTTTACTATTTCTTTCTACTAGTTTTACATTTATTTTGCTATTATTTTTTCAATCCCTTGCTACGTTAATTTTCAGTATTTCCTCCTTTAAGGACACATTCAGGGCTTTATATTTCTCCCAAAACACTGCTTTAGATGCATCTCATAAATTATATGGAACTTCTATTGAATGATAACAAAATGAAATCATAACACAACATTCATCCTGATAATGTTGAGTCGCTGAACAAGCACCAGTAACTACATCCTTCCCCCAAATTACTTTTTAAAGTTAGAATTGTATAAAGTAAAACTCCTTCTTTTTATAGCTGCCCCTATTGGGTAGGTCCATGGAGAAGGCAATGGCACCCCACTCCAGTGCTCTTGCCTGGAAAATCCCATGGATGGCGGAGCCTGGTAGGCTGCAGTCCATGGGGTCACTAAGAGTTGGACACGACTGAGCAACTTCCCTTTCACTTTTCACTTTCATTTATTGGAGAAGGAAATGGCAGCCCACTCCAGTACTCTTGCCTGGAGAATCCCAGGGTCGGGGGAGCCTGGTGGGCTTCCTTCTATGGGATCGCATAGAGTCGGATACGACTGAAACGACTTAGCAAGGGATACGTCCGCAGGATTACTTTGTCTCTACATCATATCTTATGTATGAAAGGAAACTAGGAACAGAAGTTTTCTTGATGATTTGAGTGTTAATTTTGTTTTCATTGTGCCTGACAAAATACAGTTATGCAAGTGTTTCTCTATTATGTTATTTTAATAAAATAAATTATGTGTAAAACAAACAACAACAACAGAACCCTCCCCTTTTTAGAAGTATAGTTTTATGATTTTTCCAGATGTGTATAGTTACGTGAGCAACATGCAAAAAATATTCATAATATTTTCATCACCCCTAAGGTTTTCTGAGTCATCTGCATTACGCTCAATCCCTGTACTGAACAAAATTTTTTTCTGACAATCAGATTCCCTTCACAATCATGCTCCTCTTATGTCACAGTTTGAGTAGAAATCAAGTAGATATAAGTCCTTCTGGTATTTCTTGTGTTGTTGATTTAAAACTGGTAAATTTTCCTGTACGTCAATGAGTTATTTCACTCAAATGTTTTTGGTAGACTTTTCTATTAAGATGCTGACATCAAAAGAATTGTGGTCTCTTTGTCAATGTTAAGAATTGCACTAATATTGTCTTTTCCAAATAACAAGAAAAATTCTTTCCAAAAATTAAAATACAGTAAATTCCATTACTGGGTTCCAATCTCCTCCAAGCCAACATCGACTCTCCTAATATTTTAAAGAACACTGGGAAATCATAATGCAGGCTACAGATTTTTATTTACCTGTCAAATAGTTTGGGGGGGGGGCCGGAAAGTACAATAGTTATGGGAAGAAATAAAGCATTTCCATATTAGGTATACCTTTCACTCTAGTCCATTTTTCACCTTCGCCAATTTGATTTAAGGAGAAATAAGGCCCTTTGGGATTTTCATTGTTGTTAAAAGTTGTCAGTAGAAGGTTTCATAAGCCACTAGTGCCAGAACTGGTTACAATAAACTGTAATTAAGTTAGTATTGGTAAGCAGCTGTTATTCTTCAGCTACTACTCATCAATAACAGTGTGCTATTAAATTTAAAATCCTGTGTTTGAGCCTTTTTATCTTAAGTTAATGAGATTTTAATCTGAGACATCAGCAGCCCTACAAATGTTTCAGATCAATTTATGCTAGAAACTGTGTTTCCAGAATCATATTTCATTGATCTTCTCAAGAAGCCAGCAAACAAATACAAAACACATCTTTGTGTTTATTGCCATTTACATTTACTTAACAGGAGACATGGATGTTTGATGTCTTTCAATAAGTGGGGCAATCCCACACAAAAGAGAATTGGCTCCCATCCTGCGTGGATTTTGAAAACTCTAGGAGACAAACATATGACTGAAAAACCAATTTGTAAATATCCGAACCTTAATATAGTTATCTAGTATATAACTATAAGAAGTTTGGAACATCTTTACATGCACTGAATTTTTTCAGAAATCAGAAGATATAAATTGGAATAAGATTTTTTTAAATTTATCAAATTTAAAATTTATTTGATTTGGAAAATCAAATCACCACTGGCAGTGCCACTTTGGTATTTGAGTTGCCAGTACCACATATTCTGATCAGTTTTTCTCACATTCATGGTAATTCTCGTAGCTACACGTGTATGCACACACATACAGACACACATTTACTTAGAGTTTTTTTTTGATGACAAAAAGAAAAATACTGAGAACATTCAGTTGAATAGTTGTAATTGAGTTTTATAATTATGCTTACAGTTGAAAAGTTATCAATATTCTATGGTAACATTCTTTTTTAAATAATGAAGCAAGTAGTGAAACCAAGAAAACCAAATGAACATTTTACAAAGAAGGACAGTGGCAAGTTAACGAAGGTATATTGTATTTACTTTTCCTATTTTCACAAGATGTAATTTGGTCTATTAGCAATTCCTCCTATTTAGCAATTAGGTAGCAATGCTACCTATTTAGAATTTCCTCCTCTTATAAATACACAAGTCTGGTTTGTCAATACTTTTCCTAACTCTAATTTTTAATCTAATATCACCAATAGCATCAACATTTCATTTTCCTTTACTTCTTTTATGGAATGACCTCTGATCTCACTTGTTCTTTAAATACAAACATATTCATTACAAGTAGGTGAAGCACCTGATGAACTCATTTTGCCTTGTAGTATAGTTATACCTGAGCACTTGCTACGTATTGAACCCTACCTTTGTTTGCTAAAATTCTTTTAAAAATAAGATTTCATATTATATTTTCCTGAAGATATTTGTTTGAATGTTATAGTATCTCAGAATTACTTTTCAGGGTAAAAAAGAGGATACTATAATACTACACATTTACTTCTTAAAGGGGGCATTGTAGGTTTGAGGACCACTGCCCTAAACTCTGCAGAGAATAGAGACCTCAGTGTACTACTCAGTCTATAAACCAACTAAACTTCCTTTCTCTTTTTCTTTCTCCCTCGTCCATCCCTTACTCTTCTTCCTTCCCTCCTCTCCATTACTTTCTCCTTCCTTTCTTCTTATATTTAATGTGTACTATAATACTGCTGTGTATTAAATTTTGTCACAAGTTACTGAAATGCAACAGAAATGAATAATATTCCTGGCAACAGAGAACCGTAAATGGAAACACTGTGTATATCCTCATAGTTCAAGGACTTAAAATGTCAGAGAGAGAGAGGTGAGTATAGAAGATGTGTCTAATGTTTAATTAATATTGTGTCTAATATTTAATAACTATGGATATAGCTATCCTTAATTTTCCAAAATAGGAACACCGTTCTGTGTCCTGTGGTAAAATCATACACATAGTAGAGGTCCTTACCCTGACCAGAAACTTCAGCAGGCTAGATTGAGGAGCAGATTTTAAAACTATTCAAAATGAGGTGCCTGTGGCATATGTAGCAGTTCATTTATTACTTAAGCAATTGGTCCCTCAATATTCCCAGGTTATCACTTTTGCAGAGAAAAATTGTGAGCATAATCAGAAGGTAACAATACAGAGAGTGGATTGTATTTCTAAGATTGCCTAGGCTTCAAAGATAGATTTGAATGGCGCTGCTATGTGGGTTTCAGAGCAGGGGCTCTAGAGGCAGAGGCTCTAGGGTTGAGCTCCATCACTTACTAGATGTGTGATGTCAACATTAAACTTTTGGTGCCTCAGTTTCCCTACCTATAAAAAGTGAAAGTCACCAGAACAAAACAAAACAAAAAACAATGTCTATTCATGCCTTATGTTTTGCTAATACTCACACACACACGCACAAATGGTACCCTAGCAGGTATATTCTCTCAGTGGACAAAATGCATTGACAACACAAAGGATTTTTTTCCATTTGGCTTAATTGTGTTGTTGCTTGGTCCCTAAGTCATGTCCAACTCTTTGTGACCCCCTGGACTGCAGCACACCAGGCTTCCCTGTCCTTTACTACCTCCCAGAGTCTGTTCAAATTCAAGTCCATTGAGTTGGTTATGCTATCCAACCATCTCATCCTCTGTCATCCCCTTCTCCTCCTGCCTTTAATCTTTCCCAGCACCAGGGTCTTTTCCAATGTGTCAGCTCTTTGAATCAGGTGGCCAAAGTGTTACCTCATTATTATCTGTGATCTTTTTTCTTTAAGAAAATGTATTGTTTCATGCATTTTGTATTCCTGTTTTTCTGTTATTTCCACACATTCTTCTGCTTTTTACCTTCTTATTTCAGGAAGCCATGTACTTCTAAGATGTTTATAAATGTCTTCTAGCCTCAATTTTTAATAATTTAGATATAATTCACATGCAACAAAATTTATTGCTTTTAAGCATATAACTCATTGGCTTTTAGAATATTTGTAAAGTCGTGCAACCATTACCACTATTTAATTCAAGGACATTTCCATTATCCAGAAAGAAATCATGAACACATTAGCAACCAGGCCCTGGAAACCATTAATCTCCTCTCTGATGCTGTGGATTTGCCTATCTTGAACACTTCATATAAATGTAATCATACAGTATATGGCCTTTTGTGCCTGGCCTTTTTCAATTAACATACTGTTTTCAAGGTTCATCCATTTTGTAGCATTTATCACTACTTCATTCCTTTTAATGGGTTAATAATATTTCTCTGGGCTTCCCAGGTGGCACTCGTGGTAAAGAACGAACCGACCAATGCAGGACACATAAGAGACTTAGGTTAGATCCCTAGGTGAGGAACATCCCCTGGAGAAGGAAATGGTAACCCCCTCCAGTATTCTTGCCTGGAGAATCCTGTGGACAGAAGAGCCTAGCGGGCTGTAGTCCATAGGGATGCAAAGAGTGAGACACAACTGAAGTGACTGAGCATGCATGTATGCAATGTTCCATTATATGGATATACCACACTGTGCTTATCCATTATCAGTTATTCACTAGGTGGACATTTGGGTTGTTTCATTTTTTAGCTATTATGAATAATGCTACTATCAATATTTGTGTGCAAGTTTTTATATGAACCTAAGTTTTAAGTTTTCTTAGGTATGTACCTAGAAGAATTGCTGGATCAGAGATGGTTGGAGGGCTCCATTGACTCAATGGACATGAGTTTGAGCAAACACTGGGAGATAGTGAAGGTCAGGGAAACCTGGTGTGCGGCAGTCCACGGGGCCACAAAAAGTTGGAGGCAACTGAGTGACTAAATAACAACAACATGGTAATTCTACATTTAACTTTTTGAATAAATGCTAAATTGTTTTCCACTACAAGCACAACTTTTTACATTTTTACTAGCAGTGTATGAGAGTTTCAGTTTCTTCGCATTCTTGTCCAGGTTTCTCTTCCTTCCCTCCTTTCTTCTGTCCTTCCTTCTTTTTAAAAATTGTCATCCTAGTGAGTGTGAAGTGTATCTCATAATTTTGCTTTGCATTTCTCTAATGACTAATGATGTTGACCATTTGTGTGTGTGTGTGTGCTTATTGGTCTTTTATATATCTTTGGAGAAATATCTATTTAAATCATTTGCCTATTTTTAATTGGGCTATTTGACATTTTGTTGTTGAATTCTGAAGTTCTTTATATATTCTGGCCAATAATTCTTTATCAGATATATGACTAGCAATTACAGTCTTCTAATTTGTGGGTTGTATTTTCACTTTCCTTATCATATAGCATCCTTTAACACAAAGAGTTTTTAATTTTGGTGAAGTCTAGCTTATCTATTTTATATTTGGAAAGCTTTATTGATGTCATATCTAAGAATTAATTTCCTAATCCTAGGTTGCAAAAATTTATATCTGTCTTTTTCTAAGAGTTTTATAGTTTTAACTTTTACATTTAGGCCTTTGATTAATTTTGAGTTAATTTTTATATAAGATATGAGTTAAGGGTTGAAATTTATACTTTTGCATGGGGACATGCAGTTGTCACAGTACCATTTGTTGAAAGATGATTCTCCCCCTGCCCCCAAATAATCTTGGTACCCTCATTGAAAATCATTTGGCCATAGACAGCAGGTTTATTTCTGATCTCTCAATTCTATAACATTGACCTATATTGTTCAGCTTTATGCCACTATCACACTTTCTTGATTGCTATAGATTTTTAATAGTTTGAAATTAGGAATTGTGAGTTCTTCAGTTTTGTTCATTTCCAAGATTATTTTGTCTATTCCGGGTACCTTGTATTTCTGTATGAATGTTGCAGAGAAGAAGCCAATTCTGACTCCATGTTGGAAACTGTTTCTTTGACTTGGTTTTCATTAGGTTTGTTATTATAATCATACATAATAGCCTGCCTCAGAGGACCTGTCCTTCTGATTGTAAACTAATACAAAGTACCTTTGTTCAGCTCGTAACTGTGCTTAGTAACTCAGTCTTGTCCGACTCTGCAACCCCATGGACTATAGCCCACCAGGCATCTATCTATCCATGGGGATTCTCCAGCCAAGAATACTGGAGTGGGTTGCCACACGCTCTTCCAGGGGATCTTCCCAACCCATGGATCAAATCCAGGTCTCCCGCATTGCAGGCAGATTCTTTACTGTCTGAGCCACCAGGGGATCTGACTCTGCTCACCTGTGAATAGAAGAGATTAACACACTCCTTCCAGAGGCTGACCCTCCCAGGAGATGTTTTGCAAGATTAAAGACCTTATTTTACTTTACTTCCTCACTGCCTCTCCCTCTCTATTCTGCCTTTTGACTTTTGTTCCTCATTGCCTCTCTCTCTCTCTCTGAAGCTGTAAAATAATCCCTAGCATCCAGGCCCCAATAAGATGTTACTTTGAGACTTTACCATCTTCTCAGTCAGCCAGCGTTCCAAATAAAGTTGTATTCCTTGCCTCAACACCTTGTCTCTTGGCTTCATTGGCCTGTTCTGCAGTGAGCAGAGCAAGCTTAGACTCAGTAACATGAATTCTAGAAAAGCAGTGAAATTTTGAAAGGGGTCTTTGAATCTGAAGACTGATTTGGAGAGTATCATGGTCTTAACAATATTAAGCTTCCCAATTTAGGAGCACAGAATGTTGTTCCATGTATTTAGATCTTCTTTAATTTCTTTCAGCAACGTTTTAAAGTTTTTCTGTGAATAAATTTAACAAAAGGAATTCAAAACTTATACACTATTTGTATCTTAATAAACTTTAAAAAAAATCATTAAAGAGTATTGTGTTTTGTCAAACTACCTCTTGAGATGACCATGGTTTTTCTACTTTTATTCTAGTCACATGGCATATTACATTGATTGATTCTCATTATATGAACCAGCCTTGCATCCCTAGGATAGATCCAGCTTGGTTATGTTGCATAATCCTTTTTAGTTGTTGGTATGTTCAGTAGTTTGCTTGTACTCTTTATTTCTTCAGTTAAGCTTGAGTTGTGGTCCAGTGTCCTTTCACAACTTGAAGTGAAATTAAAAACCCCATATAGTCATTACATATGAATTCATGTACTCAAAGCTCAAATTTAATCATATAAGAAATATTCATAATATATTAATAACTGAAAAGTCAGTTATAAATCAATATACATATCATGATCTTATTTATGCAAAAAGTGGGTGTATTTTATACAAAGAAAAACTAAAAACATTTGTATCCCAAATTGTTAACAATGTTTATCTTCCTATAGTGGAATTAATGGTGATTCTGGTTTCCATGGTGGCTTAGCAGTAAAGAATCCGCCTGCAGTGCAGGAGATATAGGAGATGTGGGTTCAGTCCCTAAGTTGGAAGATCTCCTGGAGAAGGAAATGGCTACCCACTCCATTATTCTTGCTTGGTAAATCCCATGGACAGAGGAGCCTGACAGGCTAGAGTCCATGGGATTGCAAAAGAGTCAGACATGCCCTAGCGACTAAACAACTATGACAAAAAGAAAAAATTTAAATGGTGAGTTCTTTTGGATAGCAGCCATTCTGACTGCAATAAATGCTGCAGAGGGTGTGAAGAAAAGGAAACCCTCTTACATTGTTGGTGGGAATGGAAACTAGTACAGCCACTATGGAGAACAGTGTGGAGATTCCTTTAAAAACTGGAAATAGAACTGCCTTATGACCCGGCAATCCCAGTGCTGGGCATACACACTGAGGAAACCAGAATTGAAAGAGACACGTGTATCCCAATGTTCATCGCAGCACTGTTTATAATAGCCAGAACATGGAAGCAACCTAGATGTCCATCAGCAGATGAATGGATAAGAAAGCTATGGTACATATACACAATGGAGTATTACTCAGCCATTAAAAAGAATACATTTGAATCAGTTCTAATGAGGTGGATGAAACTGGAGCCTATTATACAGAGTGAAGTAAGCCAGAAAGAAAAAGACCAATACAGTATACTAATGCATATATATGGAATTTAGAAAGATGGTAACAATAAACCTGTAAGCAAGACAGCAAAAGAGACACAGATGTAAAGAATAGACTTTTGGACTTTGTGGGAGAGGGCGAGGGTGGGATGGTTTGGGAGAATAGCATTGAAACATGTATATTATCATATGTGAAATGGATCGCCAGTCCAGGTTCAATGCATGATACAGGGTGCTTGGGGCTGGTGAACTGGGATGACCCAGAGAGATGGGATGGGGAGGGAAGCAGGAAGGGGGTTCAGGATGGGGAACACATGTATACCCGTGGCGGATTCATGTTAATGTATGACAAAACCAATACAATATTGTAAAGTAATTAGCCTCCAAATAAATAAATAAATGAATGGTGAGTTCTTTTTTTCCTAAAATTTTTCTATGAATATATATGGCCTGTAAAAAGAAAAGCACTAGTGTTGACTATTTATTAATAATTTTCTTATTTCTCAATTCACAAGGAGACTAAGAGACCACAGCATTGAAAAGAATTTGTTCTGGCTATTGGGAGTAAGATCTCAAACAATTGATTTCCTAATCAGAACCCAACTAAAGTGTAAACTCTTTAATACTTCTTTATATAGCCTGAAATCTACACAGTGTTAGACAGTTATGAACATGACATGAATATATGTCAAGTATATGGATCAATGATTCACTAATTCAGTGAATGAATGTACAAATATACAAATGAAAATGATTATAGCCTATATATACCTTTCTTCTTCTGGAGCTACCTGGGAAATACCTACTGGCACTGCATTTGAGACTGTTTAGTTGCAATTCTGGAATGAGTGATTTATTGCTTATAAAACCATATGAGATACAAGGTGAAAAGTCCTACATAAATGTGAAATATTATTTTATTCATTGCAACTTTTAGAATGATCTGAAAGACTCATAACATATTGTGATTGCCAAAAGCAGCTGACAAACCTGGTTAGCTTGGTGTGTTTGCTTTTAACAAATAAAAGTGAAATTGGAAGGAAAAAAATCATAAAGTTATTCCATATAAGCTGAGACTTACCAGACTTACCAAGCCAAATGAATAATATTTACTTTCATTTAAAAATTATATAATCCAACCAATGAATGTTTACATAGAATTAAATATGGTTATTATTAATTTATACCATGGGGCTATGATTAATGTTTTTTCTGCCCGAAGATTTTATTTATTTTTTTCTTCCTTTTCTCAAACATGTTTGGCATTTAGAAGTTTTAAAGTAATTTCCCCCTTTGGCTTCACCTAGGGTCTCAGCTGTCCCAGAACCTCCTCCTGACCTCAGTGTTGTGTTTTCGTTTAAAATAGGGCATGTCTATAAATGTCAGCAATACAGGGCAATTAGAAGTTTGAAAAGAGCTGTAATATAAACCAGCATTATAGCGAAATGGATATTGCCTTAAGCTGCCTGCAATTCACTTGCTGGTGGAAAGACAATATCCTGCCATTCTTCTATGGTGGCCTTCAGCTGAACACATTTGGCTGAGGATTGACCCATTATTAGGATAAGTCTCTCCCGGCTTGAAACAATGAAGACACACAGAGAGAGTGAATCCAGCAAATTGGACTGGTAGTTAGTCACGATGGAGCAAAAGGTGCCACTGGCTTGGACAGTAATAGCTGTCTATGATACAATCTGTGAAATTCAGTGCTGTCTTGATTTCCTCAAATTGAATGATAGGTGCATGCTGTTTGGGTTTGCCCCAAGTTTTCCAGCTTTTGAAGGAATTACTGTCTATGTACTTCGGCATGTATAAGTGTTATTTTTATTTTTTACACTACCATCACCACCAAAAAGTCCAGCACTTCTGACATTAACTTACTTTTATTCATTTTCATTTCCTTTGCTTCCAAGAATCCAGACCACAAACTGCTTTTGCAAAGTTAGAAAATGGGAAATGTTTTCAGACATGGCATATCATATTGTTCCAATTTACCCACTTCCAAAGATGCTCAACCTTTGTGCACTCACGATGCTTTCTTTTGTGAGCTTGAAGCCTTTTGATACACTGTCAGCTGAGTTCTGGCTCACCCCAGGTGACCTCAGAACATGCATTCAAACAAGATAAGGTTGCTGTTGAAGGTCTCTCCTGGGTTTTCAATCTTGGTCAAACTTGGTTTTCAAACTTGGTCCTGTCTATTCTGATGTTTTGTGGGATAATAAAATGTAAAAGGGTACCAAGCAAACATGTATTCCCTTCCAGAATCTACTCAGGACCTGTTCTGAAGAGTATTTTTTTTTTAAAGACCATGTGAATTTGGGTGGTAAGATAAGGAGAACATTTGGGGGACAGTCTATGAAATGACCTGCTTTTTCGCTTTGTTAGGGTGAGTCATTTTAATTAAATATATATCTGGTGGGGTGTTGCCATGCACTTGCCTTTTCTTCCTAACATTTCATCTCGTCAGACTCAGCTTTGTAAAACTCGTATGCAAAGCTGAACTGAAATGAGGGAATGTAATTGAGTGTGGGGAGGGAGTATCTATATCACTGGTCTGCTTGTAAAAATCAAGGTTTCTATGCAAGCTCTGAACTACAGTTTTGGCTGTCTTAGGAATGACTTTTAAAAATCCTTGCTGTCAACAGGCTTTTGAGGTTTTCCAGACTTCGGGGAAAGTTAAATAGACCATGAAACATATAAGAAAGTATGTCTGGGCCATAAGAATTGGGGGAAACTACAATGGTCTACAAGGGAAGTTGGCTGAATCTTTCTTACTGAGGTTTAGTGATATTTGAGGGCCTGTACCATTTTGCTTGAGATGGCTTCAGGGACACAGATGCTTGAGTGCCTAAGATACCTTAAATGCCGACTGTCTGTAGCCAAGCATGTGGATTAAATGGTCAAGCTCACCACTATATTCTAGATTCAATGTAAGTGCTTTGTCTTCATTTCCCTTGCATATTTTTCTATATAACTAAGTATAATTGTTTCTGGACAGATATATAATGCCCTTTTATATTGAGTATGGTGTAGAAGCACTTCTTAGTAAATGAATGAATTAGACCTCAAAGAAAACTCCAATAAGACCTATGCTATGTTTCATAAACCAAGATGGTACAGCACCACTGAGAGCAGAGAAATCACTAAAACAGTACCATTTGTTGTTGTTCAGTCGCTCAGTTGTGACCGACTCTTTGTGACCCCATGGACTGCAGCACGCCAGGCTTCCCTGTCCTTCACTATCTCCAGGAGTTTGCTCAAACTCATGTCCATTGAGTTGGTGATGCCATCCAGCCATCTCACCCTCTGTTGCCCCCTTCTCCTACTGCCCTCAATCTTTCCCAGCATTAGGGTCTTTTGCAGTGAGTCAGCTCTTTGCATCAGGTGGCCAATGTATTAGAGCTTCAGCTTCAGCATAACTCCTTCCAATGAATATTCAGGGCTGATTTCCTTTAGAATTTACTGATTTGATCTTGCTGTCCAAGGGACTCTCAAATCTTATCCAACACCACAGTTCCAAAGCATCAATTCTTTAGTCTCAGCCTTCTTTATGGTCCAACTCTCATATACGTACATGACCACTGGAAAACCACAGCTTTGACTCTATGGACCTTTTTGTTGACAAATTGATGTCTCTGCTTTTTAACACACTGTCTAGGTCTGTCATGGTGTTCCTTCCAAGGAGCACTGCTGTCACTGTTCACAGTGATTTTGGAGCCTGAGAAAATAAAGTCTGGTACCGGTTCAATTTTTTTTTTTTTTCCATTTATTTGCCATGAAGTGATGGGACTAGATGACAGGATCTTAGTTTCTTGAATACTGAGTTTTAAGCCAACTTTTTTGCTCTTCTCTTTCACCCATCAAGAGGCTCTTTAGTTTCTCTTTACTTTCTGCCGTTAGGGTGGTATCATGTGCTATCTGAGGTTATTGATATTTCTCCTAGCAATCTTGATTCCAGCTTGAGCTTCATCCAGCCCAGCATTTTGCATGACATAATTAGACATTAAGTAAGGAGGGTGACAATATACAGCCTTGAAGTACTCCTTTCCTAATTTTGAACTAGTCCATTTGTCCATATCTGGTTCTAACTGTTGTTTCTTGACCTGCATTCAGGTTTCTCAGGAGGCAAGTAAGGTGGTCTGGTATTCCCATCTCTTGAAGAATTTTCCACAGTTTGTTGTGATCTGCACAGTCAAAGGCTTTAGCATAGTCAATGAAGAAGTAGATGTTTTTCTGGAATTCTTTTGTTTTTTTTCGATGATCCAACAGATGTTGGCAATTTGATCTGTGGTTCCTCTGCCTTTTCTAAATCCAGTTTATACATCTGGAAGTTCTTGGTTCACATACTATTGAAGCCCAGCTTCAAGGATTTTGAGCATTACCTTGCCAGCATGTGAAATGAGTGCAATTGTGTGGTAGTTTGAACATTCTTTGCACCATCAGTTCAGTTCAGTCACTCAGTCGTGTCTGACTCTTTGCGACCCCATGAATCACAGCACACCAGGCCTCCCTGTCCATCACCAGGCCTCCCTGTCCATCACCAACTCCCGGAGTTCACTCAGACTCACGTTCATCGAGTCAGTGATGCCATCCAGCCATCTCATCCTCTGTCGTCCCCTTCTCCTCCTGCCCCCAATCCCTCCCAGCATAAGAGTCTTTTCCAAGGAGTCAACTCTTCGCATGAGGTGGCCAAAGTACTGGAGTTTCAGCTTTAGCATCATTCCTTCCAAAGAAATCCCAGGGCTGATCTCCTTCAGAATGGATTGGTTGGATCTCCTTGCAGTCCAAGGGGCTCTCAAGAGTCTTCTCCAACACCACAGTTCAAAAGCATCAATTCTTCGGCACTCAGCCTTCTTCACAGTCCAACTCTCACATCCATACATGACCACAGGAAAAACCATAGCCTTGACTAGACGAACCTTTGTTGGCAAAGTAATGTCTCTGCTTTTCAATATGCTATCTAAGTTGGTCATAACTTTTTTTCCAAGGAGTAAGCATCTTTTAATTTCATGGCTGCAGTCACCATCTTTGCACCATAGACTCATATAAATGACATTGTTTTCATTATCAACTGGCTCTTCGTAATCTCAGTCACTCTTCTATACATGCCTAGTGAACTCTCATGTCAAGTCTTCCCAACAGATATCCCAAATGTTTCTTCAACATTTGCAAACTCCCTACCTTGCCTTGCTTACTTCCACTTCATTAGTGGCCCCACTCTCTTGGATAATGAACTCAGAGCACACTCAAAGCTTCCTCAAAACTTTAGCCCCAAACAAATCTATCCATTTTCCTTGCTCTCAAAGAAAAGATAGGTTTCATCTCTGTAAAAGTAAATTTCCAGTTGTATACTTACTTCTTTCCAATTCCTATGTCTTGCTCATCAATGGCTTCCTATGTTTCCTACATGGTTAGACATGTATGTGAGTTCCTCTTATTTCACATCCTTGCCAAATTTGCAATTGACGTCTTTCAGAAATTTAGTCATTTTGGAATGTAGTGGTATCTCAGTGTGTTTTGAATTTTGCATTTCTCTGAATGCTAATGAAGTGAAACACATTTTTACAATGTCTATTGACCACTTGGATATTATTTCTTTAAAGTGTGGTTTAAGTGCCTTTCTCTGTTTTCTCTGTGTGATATTCTAAAACCTTATAGGTAGTCCTTTTTACTGTGTCCTGTGTACTCTTATATTTTCAACATGTTATGATTTTATTCTGGACACTTTTCCCCCTGATTTTTCTTGCAGGTTACTAATTGTCTCTTTAATTGTGTTAACCTACTGTTAAACTTACTGACTGAATTTTTAGTTTTGTTTTTTGCATTTTTGAGTTTCAGAATTTCCATCTGAATATTTTTAGTATTTTCAGTTCTTTCATCAATTTTTATTTTGTCTTTTATTTCCTTGCACCGCATTCATGGTTATTTAAACATGTCTATCAGTGAATGACAGTATCTGAAGCCCCTATCAGTCTTTTTCTATTATCTAATTTTTGTTGTTGTTGGTTTGCTTTTGCTCATGTTGCCTTGTCTTCTAGTATGCCTGATTATGTGAAGACCTTATATTTAAATATTTTGCTGAAATAATTTGAATCTTACAATGATGTTATCATATCACAAATGGATTTAAATTTACATGTGTTTCTGCCAGGAACTTGTGTACTGTTTTTGTAATCTGAAAGTTACTGGGAAGGCCCCTCTTCCTCTGCATTGCCTCTGTACTTCTCTAGACTTTGCCCTTGGCCTTCTTTAAGCTCTTTCTGAGTCTCTTCATCTACTCTCATGCTTTCAATTGCCAAATCAACTATGTGAAGCTGAAATCTGTATCTCTATTCAGATCTCTTTCTTTTGAGTGAGACACTCCAACTCTAGCAGCAGCCCAATAAATATATCCACCTGCATAACCTGAGGGTAGCTCAGTCTTGAATGTTTTATTATTCTACATTACTTAATTTGTGGTTAGTATAATCAATAAATACTGACTCCTCTTCATAGTATCACTTTTCCAAATTTGAATCCTCTCTTATTCCTTCTCTGAGTATTCCTAAATCTAATCAATCATTAAATTTTATTGATTTTTCCTTCTAATACTTTCTTAACCATTTTCCATTTATTAAAAACTTAGATACATATGGGCTTCCCTGGTGGTTCAGATGATAAAGAATTTGTCTGCAATGCAAGAGACCTGGGTTCAATTCCTGGGTTGGGAAGAGCCTCTGGAGAAGGAAGTTGCAACCCACTCCAGTATTCTTGCCTGGAGAATTCCATGGACAGAGGAGCCTGGTGGGCTACAGTCCATGGGGTCGCAAAGAGTTGGACATGACTGAGTGACTAACACTCTGTACCTCTGTACCTAGAGACATATAAGAAAATTCCTTAGACAACAGACTAGAGCTTTACTGTTGGATGAATGGCTTAGGGCAACTATTTAATAAATTTGTGTTTCTGTTTCCCTACCTGCAAAAGAGGCTTGATAATAATAATACCTCCCAGAGGCAGACATCAAGGATCACCCAAATATTTTCCTCTTCTCTTTACTGTTCCCCTTGCAATGTGATTTTCAAGCCCCTATCATCAAGAGAGGAGGTTGATGGCCCTGGGCCCCCTGGATCCCACAGGCAGCCACCCTAGTACCCAGATTCATCCTAGCTGGAAACTTTCCTAACCTGGGCAAGGAAACAGATAATCAACTACAGAAAGGACAGAGAGTCCCAAAAAAGATGGACCCAAAGATGTCCACACCAAGACACATTAGAATTAAAATGGCAAAGTTTTCTCTGCTTTCTTTCCCTTTTATCTTTCTGGGAGAAGGATGGTTCAGTATTTGCAAATCACTCAATACTATATATTATATTTAAAGATTGAAGAATAAAAATAGACAAAATAAATTTGAGAAAGAAGGACAAAGGTATCACACACTTGATTTCAGACCATACCACAAAGCTACGGTACTTGAAACAGTATGGTACTGGCACAAAAACAGATACACAGATCCATGAAACAGAATAGAGAACCCAGAAAGAAACCTACACTTAACTTAATCTACAACAAAGGTGGCAAGATTATGTGATGGAGAAAAGATGACATTTTCAATAAATGGTTTTGGGTAAACTGGACAGCTACATGCAAAAGAATCAAACAAGATTGCTTTCTTACATTATATACAAAAATAATTCAAAGTGCATTAAAGACTTAAATGTAAGTCTTTTATAAAACCCCTAGGATAAAACATAGGGAGTACGTTCTTTGACACCAGTCCTAGCAATTATTTTTGGATATATCTCCTCAGACAAGGGAAAGAAGAGCAAAAATGAAGAAATGGAATACATCAAACTATAAAATTTTTTGCGCAGCAAAGGAAACCTTTAAAGAAATGGAAAGACAGCCTACTGAATGGAAGAAGACATTAGCAAATGATATGTTTAATAACAGGTTAATATTCAAAATATACAAATAACTCATGGAACTCAATAAAAACAACAACAAAAACAGCTTAATTAAAAAATGGGCAGAAAGCCTGAATAGATATTTTTCTAAGGAAGGCATACAGGTGGTGAACAGACACATTAAAAAATGCTCAACATCACTAATCATCAGAGAATTTAATATGCAGCGTAATAAAGATGGTCAGTGATACTGCAATGTTTGTTTGGGGACAGATGGTTACTAGACTTATTGTAGTAATCATTTCATAATGTATACAATGTCAAATCATTGAGTAGTAGAGCTGAAACTAACATAATGATGTATGTCAACTATGTTTTATTAAAAAATTAAAAGAGACTAAGTTAATTTTCCACCTTTGAATCAGGTTTAGACTGTATACTGCTTTGATTAATAGAATGAAGAAAATATGATTGTGTGTCCATTCTAAACAGGTCTTAAAAGACCTTGAATATTTATGTTCTCTCAAACATGAGCCAACTTTCTGGGAAAGGAGAGACCATGTGGTTCAGAGAAAAATCTTCTTAACTATAGCCAGTTTAGCCCAGTCAGACCCTAGCCAACACAGACATTGACCACAGAGAATGTGTGATGTTAGCCAAGATTAGGAGAACTGCCAACCAATTATTTAAAGTACTATGTTTTGGATTATTATCTCATAAAAGCAAACTGATAACACTAATTCATAGGGTTGTAGTGAAGATTAAATGAATTAATATGTGTAAAATGCTTAGGATGTTGCCTGGCACAGAGTAAGCAGTATTTAGATGTCAGTTAATAATGTTCTTTGCCACTCTATCTACACTGCCATGGGACTTTCAGTTTCCGTCAATTTGCTTCTTAACTGTTCCCATTGCTGCTAATCTCTTCCCCCTCATGTCCATCCTCCATAATTGCCTCTTGAGTGCTCTTCTAAAACACAAGTTCAATCATGTCAGTTCCCTTTTTAAAATATTGCAATGACTAGTTAGTACTTGGATGGGAGACCTCCTGGGAATACCGGGTGCTATAGGCTTAAAAATATGTATTGCAATGAATCTTTACAAGTTACCTTTAAGTCTAAACTCTTGTTTAGTTATTTAAAAGTGAAAAGTGAAGGTATGCCCAATTTTCTCTTTATGTATTACTTTGATTCACTTATGTTTTTATCAGTGCCTGTTATGTTATATTGATTACTAGTAAAATAACTAACAGGGTGGCTTCCCTGGTGGCTCAGTGGTAAAGAATCTACCTTGCAATTCAGGGAACACAGGTTCAACCCCTCGTCCCACATGTGGCAGGTTAACTAAGCCCATGGACTATAGCTACTGAGCCAGCACTCTGGAGCCCATGAGCTGAAACTACTGAGCCCATGTGCTACAACTACTGAAGCCTACTGTGCCTAGACCTGTGCTCCACAAAAAGAGAGGCCAGTGCATAAAAAGTTTATGACCACAACTAGAGAGTAGCCTCTGCTCACTGCGACTAGAGAAAGCCAGTGTGTAGCAATGAAGACCCAGCATAGCTAAAAATAAATTAAATAATAAATAATGTTACTCTCTCAGTTTTTCCAAACATTGAAACATGAAATTAAAAGACGCTTGCTCCTTGGAAGAAAAGTTATGATCAACCTAGATAGCATATTAAAAAGCAGAGACATTACTTTGCCAACAAAGGTCCGTCTAGTCAAAGCTATGGTTTTTCCAGTAGTCATGTATGGATGTGAGAGTTGGACTATAAAGAAAGCTGAGCACTGAAGAATTGATGCTTTTGAACTGTGGTGTTGGAGAAGACTCTTGAAAGTCCCTTGGACTGCAAGGAGATCCAACCAGTCCATTCTAAAGGAGATCAGTCCTGGGTATTTATAGGAAGGATTGATGCTGAAGCTGAAACTTCAATACTTTGGCCACTTGATGCAAAGAACTGGCTCATTTGTAAACACCCTGATGTTGGTAAAGATTGAAGGTGGGAAGAGAAGGGGACGACAGAGGATGAGATGGTTGGATGGCATCACCCACTCAATGGACATGAGTTTGAGTGAACTCCGGGAGTTGGCTGCAGTCCATGGGGTTGCAAAGAGTCGGACACTACTGAGCGACTGAACTGAACTGACTGAATGTTACTCTTTCAGCTTTTCCAAACATTGAAACATGTACATTACCATATGTAAAATAGATAGCCAGTGGAAATTTGCTGTATGACGCATGGAGCTCAAACCCAGTGTACTCAATGACAACCTAGAGGGATGGGATAGGGTGTGAGGTCAGGGGGAGGTTCAAGAGGGAGGGGACATATGTATACCTATGGCTGATTCATGTTGATGGCAGAAATGAACACAATATTGTAAAGCAATTATTCTCCAATTAAAAATAAATACATTTAAATTAAAATAAATAAATCTTTAAAAAATAACTAGCAGGGAAGCCACAAATATTTTTTTTTACAGTATAGAAACAGTTCCTTTGTAGTTGAATTAATGTTATGTTTGTGGTCAATTCCATAAATACTGAGTGGAAGATCAAGAATGTAATAATAATACTGGAATTTACCATATTAAGATAAGATTTGATTTATAGCATCTTTTCTGTAAACTAATCCATCATCAAATGCTATCTCTAAACTGTTCATATTAAATTTATTTTCACTATAACACCTGGTGCATCAGCATGGTGAGGTAATGAAATGTTCTACCTCAGGAGTTTTCAGATGCAGATACTCTCATTGATAATGGATATTACATAAGAGAAAATCCAGGAAGTTTTTCTTTAAAAAAAAAAAAAAATCTGAATACTCTAGTGCCACCCAAAATCTACTGAAGAATTTCTTCTATTAGTACTACAACTAAGGATCTGTGTGGTTTCAAAGACCTTTTGGCTCATAGACCTCTATTATAACTAAGGAATATTTTTAGTTATTTTGAAGTTAACTGAAAACTCCCTAGGGCACAAAAAGCTATGGTTTAGAATCTATGGAATCTGGGACTGGGACTTTCATATGTATGTTGATTGCTTTCTTATTTCCACCAACTGTAGATCTGATAATCATGAATTAAACATAATATTCTTTGTTAGAGTATAGTAAATGTACGATGTTATTAATAGTGAATTTCATTTGGAATGAGCTGAGAAGAATTTTCAATATGGTTCCTGACATTTTAAAGACATTTGGATTGATTTTAGAACTTCACAGCTGATGGAATTAGTAAGTATTTTCCAACAGTAATAAAATTATTTGATACCCAGAGGCTTATTTTGTTTTATCTCATGTGATGTCATTCTAACTTAGAGATTGAAATATACATGTGAACTCTATGTATAACTGAAATATTTTCTTCTAAAGCTTTTCTAATATTTTATATTAACATGATTTATTTAATTCTGAGGTTGAGTGGTAAAGTGATTATAGGCTAAATTCAGATGTGCAGTAAGTCATCAGATTATTTACCATAATGATGATATTGTAGGTTTAAACTGAGTCCAATGTACAACTGCTAAAGAATAATTTTTTGCTATGGAGAGCCTCTGTCTAATAATATAAATCAACTTGCCCAGATTGTGCATAGGTGACCATGGAGGAAGCCTCTGGACTGTGTACAGGTTGGGGTTAAAATTTTAATTCTAACTCAGTTTTTCCATATTCTAAATGATAACATAAGTTTGAGAAAGTTCATGAACATGAGTTTGAGCAAGCTCCAGGAGTTGATGATGGACAGGGAAGCCTGGCATGTTGCAGTCCATGCGGTCACAAAGAGTCAGATAAGACTGAGTGACTGAATAGAACAAAACAGAAATAATAAGATTAACAATGTCCCAAACAGAAAATTACTAAAAGGATTTAATGAGATAGTATACATAAATATTCTTAGCTCTAACTTAGTACCCTGTAAATGTTAATTATTATAATTCAGAAATATATGGTCAGTTCTTAGTTATCATCAAGCTTAAAATGTCATTGAGTTTTATAAATATTATTTTCCTAAAGATAATTTTAATAATTCTATAGTGGAAATGACATTAACTAGTAATCAAATGCTTAAAGTTTGATCAAAACCACTATGAACAATGTACATTTAGGCGGTCCCTTCATCTTCTCCCAGCCTTGGACTTCATCCCTCAAATAAGGATTCTGATACTTTGTAGGGATAAGATACAATAAGTAGGTAAAAAGTTTCATAAACTCTATTTTAAGCAATAAGGTCTTATTACTATCAACAAGACTTCTATTGACTCAAGTTCTCACTACATATATAAATATTTGTAGTCATTATAGAATTGTTTAGGGCATTTTTTTCACATCAACTGCACCAATCAGTTTGAACAATTCTGTGCAAGTTGTAGAGTGAGCATCATTTCACAGACAGCCTGTAAACCACTGTGGTTTACAATGATCTGCCATTTCAGTAATTATTGTCTAAACTTCTGTTTTGATATCTCTAGGTTGTTGGCTGTTACATCTAAGATGTATTGCTATTTAGCTCATCAAGTGCTTATACTTGTCTCTCATCTTGAGGGTGGGCACCATAATTTAAACTTCTTGATTGATTATCTTGCCTTCTCATGAAAAGAAAACATCTTAAATGAAATAAAAATAAGATAAATGAAGTTGGGGGCCTTTCTTCTTCTTAGTCTATTGTTTTGATATTTGTATTAGTCATCTGAAATGAAGGTTGATGGGACAAGAATAGTTTATTGAAGATTGCCTGAATCCACCCCTATCAGAGGGTTTCCCAGGTGGTGCTAGTGGTAAAGGACTTGCCTGCCAATGCAGGAGACATAAGAGATGTGGGTTCAATCCCTGGCTTAGGAAGATTCCCTGGAGGAGGGCACAGCAACCAACACCAGTATTCTTGCCTGGAGAATCCTGTGCACAGAGGAGCCTGGCAGGCTATAGTCCATAGGTTCACAAAGAGTTGGACACAACTGAAGTGACTTAGCACGCACCCTATTAGAAGTCTTCCCTGGATGGTTCAGTGGCAAAGAATCCACCTGCCAATGCAGGAGACATGAGTTTGATCCCTTGGTTGGAAGATTCCCTGGAGAAGGAAATGGCAACTCACTTCAGTACTCTTGCCTGGGAAATTCCATGGACAGAGGATCCTGGTGGGCTACAGTCCATGGGGTCACAGAAGAGTTGGACATGACTTAGTGACTAAACTACTGAGTTGTTTTACCTTGGTTTTATCTATTACTATGAGGATTGTGATGGAACTCTCTTAGTAAGCACCTACTTAGACAAAATTTCCTTCTTTACTGAATGATTTTGGAAAACTCAGGAGGTATTTTTTCCATTCAGCAACTTCTATGTAAAGAATTAATCTTTAGAAGCCAAATAATGAGACAATTACACATATTTGCTTTCCTGTATTAAAAGGCATGCATGCTCAGTAGCTTCGGTCATATCCTATTCTTTGTGACCCTGTAGACTGTAGCCCACCAGGCTCCTCTGTCTATGGGATTCTCCAGGCAAGAATACTGGAGTGGGTTGCCATGCCCTCCTCTAGGGGATCTTCCCAACGCAACCCAGGGACTGGACCTAGGTCTTCTGCATTGCAGGCAGATTCTTTACTGCTGAGCCACTGGAAATGCCCCTATATTAAAATATCAAAGTATAAAATGAAAATGAGAGGAAAGCAACTTGTAACCATAAAATATTTCTCTTTAAAGGTAGCATTTTGAAGTTTACAAAGCCTTTCTCCTTACATTATCATGATGAACCAAAAAATGTGCAAAAAGTGTAATGTGTCAAACTGTGAGTATGGAGCTTAATTCTACATTAAATACAAGAGAAATGAATGGTGCTGGATATTGCTTTGTTAAATCTCATGACTTCTCGGAGATTTCTGGTCCTCACTGTAGAAAACAATGGAATGGAAAAAAAAAAAAAACTAAGTCCAGTTGCCTGATGGAGTAGTAATCTGAGAATTGGGCTTTGAATACTTTCCTTTCTTTGGATACATGAAGTAGCTGAGCATTACTCTGTGTGGGTTGGTTCCACTTTGTGTTTTGGCTTTTGTATTCCAAAACAAAATGGTTTTCCTTGGCAGACACAGCAGTAGAGTAAGTCTAGAGTAGGTGGAGTGTGTGTATTTTATTTTTTTAAAGGAGAGTAGGGATTTGCACAGTGACCCAGATGTGTGCTCTCTGAACTCCAACTGTCTGTGTTCAGATATGCAATGTGAAGGGAACAGGGTTTAAAGAGACCCCTTTGAATACCTTGGGGGTATTTCTTGCACAGTGTTTTGGCAGCATGCTCTTCTAGCTGAATTAGATTTATTGCTGAAGCACTAAATCTTCATTATACCTGACAACCTTACTCCCCTGCCGTCCTGGTCTCTTTCCATTCAGTCTTTTTTTTTTTTTTTAACTCCAACATTTTGTTTCTTCCCCTTCTCTAGCCCCAAGATCCCAAGATATTCTACATTCCACTCTATCTCAGAGTTGAAATTGCATTAAATTTGTGAATGTGTCATTCACAGATGTCAGAAAGTAGAAAGCAGAGTAAAGGTTAAAGATGTCTCAACCAATCCATCAGTGTTTAGCAAGGAGGGCACTGGGGCTTGTAAAAGTGATCTGTATGGCTGGATGCCTGACATAACTCTATCAATGAGAAGCAGTCACACACTTTCTGGCTAGGTGTAGTTACAGGTGTGGATGGACAAAGAATACTGTCTCAGGTGTGTGGTCCACTTTCCTATCCAGCTCTGGAAGCCAAGGTAAGGAGTCAGTGTGAATGCTCAGTGGACTTCATCTCCTGTCAAACTTCTCTGGAATGTTTAATAACTTAAAGACTAGACCAGATGGATTCTAGAATAATGATAAATTCAGGAATATCAAGAAAGCTGCTTTTCTTTATTCTGGCTGAAGAGGAAATTCCACCTAGGTCCAAATTGCTTAGATCTATCATTCAACTTGTTCAAAAGTTATGATATAGTCATATGTTCTTTCTTTATTCATTTACTACAATAATATTATATTTGAGCAATGATATCAATTATTATGTATAAAGTCAGCAGATATTACTCTAATGTTCCTCATACAGGTCTGAAAGTCATTCATTCATTCATTCATTTACTACTTACTCATTTAATAAATACTTATCAAATGCCTACCATGTGCCAGACACTGTGAGATATATAACTGTGAACAATATGACAAAGTATTTCCCTTTCAGTGAGCTTTCAATAAGGGATGAGACTCAGACCAGTAAGCATGCAATTGCAATGTAAGTGCTCAATAAGAAGAGGAAAACAAAGCTATCATGATACAAAGGTCTTCTAACTGATCTGTGTTAGTTATTTGCAATAGGTGGTGCCTGAGCAAAGGAACATAAAAAGAATTAAGAGTGAGAATGGATGTGATAGATGGGAAGTGAGGGCAGTTTTGTCTGTCTGAGCATCAAGGATGGTGAGAGAATAAGACTGAAAAATCCTAAAAGAAGCAGGATGCTTGTTGATATGAACTTGACCAGGAACTTCCAAAGCATATCCACAGTTCCTAGATCCTGATAGTGGAGCTTCCTGATTCCTACAGAAACGCCCTTCACCTCTCCAGTGTACTTTGAAACATTAAATGCCACTTTCAGCTACCATTATGTTTAGCTTCTAGCATATATGAAAGTGACTGAAACAGAGGAATAAAGAAATAAGAAATAAGTCAATGTTTTCCTATTCCACTGAAACACTGGCTATCTTCTTTTGCAGTTGAGAAAGAGGACATGTCATTGTTACATCAATGAAAAAGTTATTTATAAAAACATGTAACACATGAGGAACATAATTGACACCCTGAACAAAAAACGAAGTTACTCTGAGAAAAAGTGAAAACAGAGTTTAGCGGGTAAGGAATTTTGATTTAAAGAAAATTAAAAAGAAGAAATTGTTCTCTAACAAGTAGAAATATCTCACCTTGTTATAGAGTGTTCTGGAGAGTGCTGTGGGCATTGTCAGAGAAGAAATCGAACAGACTGTTCCTCCATTTGTCCATTTCACATGGGAGGATTCTGATAGACACAGAAAATATTATTCATTCATGATGTTGAAACCCAGCTTTTGTCTTTTAAATGGGCTCAGTTAGTTTAAATGAATTAAATAGTGAGTTGGAAGACCGGTGCTACTCCAGATCAGTTAAGGTCACCTTTCACTGAAGTCTGATCTCTTTCCCTGATGTCAGTAGCAGTTGTGTGCAAGAATTTGGCCCACTGACCTAAAGCTCACCAGGTTTGTTGAGGTCTTTTGAGTCCAATTTTAACCCCAGAACCTTGACACGGCTGAATTTTAGACTGCTGGAGCCATTTTCCAACAACACATGTCAACGAGTTGTCCAGGTGTTAAATATATACACATTGTAATGTATACCTTTAATTGGCATACCTTGATGCTAAATTCTTCTTTGTGGACGGTAGTTTGTTGAAACTTTTTGAAGTGTTCCTTTATAAACAAGAACAGATTCATTACGTTACATTTGGCTAAGGCACAAATATGATAATCTAGATTTTTAGAAAAACGCCTGCAAACGTTTTCTAGGAACATTCTCAGGTTAGATTTAATAAATCTTACCTGCAAGAATCTCTTATCTGCCAGAGACTTAACTTCCTTCATGAAACACACCAGGTAAAATGGAAATCACTTGCCATGTATCTACAAAAAAGCAAATAAACAGGACGTCCAATTTCACATAGTTTAAAAGCTATGTTTAACAATATGGTTTCTCCCTACAACATTCTTCTAATTTTTAAAACAGTTTGAAATGCCATTTTTCATGAAATAGTTTCTGAATTTTGTAAATTGGATTTCATATCAACTTTATTTAAATCCTTCACTACTCTCTTAAACCTCTCCTACTACTGTTTTAAACCTCTCCTCATGCTTTGTCTTGTACTTATTCATAAACTCTAATCAGTTAACTTTCAAAATAATCAGTGTTACAGACTCTGCATTACCTATTTTAAATATCCTACGTTGCATACACATGTTGTTGTTGCTGTTCAGTTAGCCAGTTGTGTCCAACTTTTTGTGACCCCCATGGACTGCAGCACGCCAGGCCTCCCTGTCCCTCACCATCTCCTGGAATTTGCCCAAGTTCATGTTCACTGCATCAGTGATGTCCAGCCATCTCATCCTCTGACACCCTCTTCTACTTCTGCCCTCAATCTTTCCCAGCACCAGGGACTTTTCCAAAGAGTTGTCTGTTCATATCAGATGACCAAAATACTGGAGCTTCAGCTTAGCATCAGTCTTCCAGTCAATATTCAGGGTCGATCTCCCTTAAGATTGACTGGTTTGATTTCCTCGCAGTCCCAGGGACTTTCAGAAGTCTTCTCCAGCACCGCAGTTGGAAGGCATCAGTTCTTTGGTGTTCTGCCTTCTTTACGGTCCAGTGCTGACAGCCATACGTGACCGCTGGGAAGACCATACCCTTGACTATACGGACCTTTGTCGGCATAGAAGTGTGCACCTTGTTTAAAGGCCCTAAAGGAAATAGTGTGGTGTAGTGGAAAGCAAAAGGGCTTAGAAGTCAGACACACCAGGGTTTGACACCTGTATTTGCTGTTTCCTAAGCTGAATGGCTTTAGAAAACATACTTAACCTCTCTGTTTCCCAATATTCTCACCTGTAAAATTAAAGCATTACACAGACAGTACAGATTTTCCGTAAGGATCCTAAAAGACAGCATATCTAAGTGCACTGAGGAGGCAGTAAATAGTTGCTCTAGTTCTGCTCTTTAGTAGAATATCGATTTTTAATTCTATCAAAGTATTTTGTAACTTTTAAGGTAATATTTATCTTGTACACATACTAATTCATGAAATATAATTGCTTTCCTGGTTATTACAGCCAATTAGCTTAATTTACCTCTAAAAGCTACAGCGTGCTATTCTTATCTAAAAGAACAGCCTGGTCTTACATGTAATATACAGTAATGTGTGCTGCTAAAGGTCCTTAGAGTCCTTTTCTTTATGCCTAGGGAGATTCCTTGTGTCGAGAAATGAAGTGTTGTTAGAAACAGTGAGAAGTTAATGGATCAACAACAGTCCAGTGAGCTGTTGTTTACAGTAACATTACAGTAATGATTTATGTCTGTGATGTTCCTAGGTGACAGGGGAACCGAGACTGTAAATTCATGTAGGTTTAGATCACTGCACAGGAGGTGCCAGTGGCCTTTGTTTTCTATTTTGAGGCACAACAAGGACAGAGGGATGACGTACTAGCCCACACACTAGCTAAGCTCATGTTACATTTCACGCTCTGCTCCGTCTTCTGATTTCGTTTTTGTGTGAGGTAGTTCTGCTATTTTATTTCATGTTGTGGTATATGTATCTCCCCCGCCCCTATACAGCCTCATGACTAATTCTAAATGACCGAGGGACTCCCACCCTATTACTTTTCAGGTCCAAAGCCACCTGCTGTTGTTGAAAACAGACACAGTGATGTGTTTTCATCATGGTCATCATCAGATGCCTTCTGTTTCTCTTACTTAAAATTCACCAGAAGTATTTATGCAAATTATATTCACTGTCAGAGTGACTTCTGAATGAGCAAATGTCAAAATTGTTGCAAAGGGTTACTGATCTGATAAAATTCAATGGGGTTATGAAATTTTTGTTTCTGAATCTGTGTACATGAGAATTTTCAAGTCAGATTCACGCATAGTGTTAAGACTTTGAGTTAAAATTTTTATTGTTGGGGTGACTGAGAACTTAAAAAAAAAAAAAACAGACCAAGAGCTGGTATTTCTAGAAAAACACTTTAATATATTTTATCTTTTAAAGAACTTTTACCATAAAAGAAAACTTTTACTTAATTTTGTAGAGAAGCTTAATAATATCCCCAGAGTATTCTGGCTAGTACAATTTGGAACCAGAAAAATCCAGGTCTTTTGAGTCTTATACCAGTGTTCTTTCTGTTGTTGAATTGCCTCTCTGGTCATATGTGATATGAGAAATATAAAATGTTTTGTCTGACAGATAAATTTATAAATGGGCACAGGTACATGAGTAGGTATATATTCTATATGCACACATTTATCCAGTAAGTATCTATTTTCTTCCATATTGTATAACAATATATTTTAAGACTGTTTAACATGCATCCAATAAAGTACAAATAAATTAAATACCAGAGCCAAAGAAAATACAGTTTGATAAGAATGATAAAACATTAAGAAGGTTAAAATATACTATGGCAACCCACTCCAATAGTCTTGTCTGGAGAATGCCAGGGACAGAGCAGCCTGGTGGGCTGCCATCTGTGGGGTCGCACAGAGTCGGACATGATTGAAGTGATGCAGCAGCAGCAGAAAATATTAAGTGTGGTGACTTAACTAAGAATAAACACACAGGTCATATTAATAAGTACAAATGACCTGAACTCATCTATTAACAGAAGAGAATTCTCAAATTGGATCACAAGGCAAAAGCAGAGAAAACAAGAGATTTATTTAACTGAAAGTGACTCAGGAAGACTGAAAATTAAACAACAAATAACAACACACCAGACAAATGAAAATAAAAAGGACACATCATTGTATCAAAAATGGTTGGACTACTGGCACAAACACTAAAAGACTGAGAAGAATCCTTAATAATGATAAAGAGTGCATTCTGCAATGAAACTCTGACACATGTGAATAACTATTTGATAGAAAAATTGCATTGCCATTCTTAGAGCAAAAACAAACTCAAATGCACACAAAAACAGAGAGACAACATTAGTGCCTGACTTTTATTCACTCTCTTAGCCTTTGATAGATTTAGTGGATAAAGATTTTTAAGGAAACTGAAGACCTAGATAAAACAAAAGACCTTATAGTGTTAACTAATATGACAAACTTTGTATGTAGCTTGGAAACAAATTATATGTCTTTTTTACTGTTCAATGACCATTCACAAAATTTAGTTTAATATGGGACATTAAAAATATCTTAATACATCTAAAGCAGGAGAAATAATACAAACAATATTCTCTGACCATAATATAATATGAGCAGAAATAATAGCTAAATAAGAAAGCGACAAATGCTTCCATTTAGAAATTAAAACCAAAAAAAAAAAAAACCCTCTTTCTCAAATAACAAGAGAAAATAAAAATAAAAAAAGCCTAGAAAATAAAATGAAAACACTCATATCAGAACCTAGGAAAATTCTCAGCCTTAATATTTGTATTAATCAAAAATGAATAGTAAAAAGAAGTGAATAGAGCATTCATTTCAGAAAGGTAGAAAGGAATAAGTAGCCTTAAGAAAAGGAGAAGGAACATAGTGGCAAGATAAAAGCAGAAATTAATAAATTAGAAAATGGAAAAAAACTTAGAACTACTGAATAAATCCAAGAACAAGTTCCCTAAAAATTAGGTAAGCAGACCTACTCAAGGACAGCAAGAGGAGAAAGCACAAATGTGCAAATAAGAATTGATGAGGGGGAAATAACTATAGATTGGAGGAAATCTAAAAGGACCACATGATGTCTTTTAACCTCCTTCAAAAACCTAGCACATCTTGAAAAAATGGGAGATTTTCTAGGAAAGATACATTTCCAAAACAACCCCCCAAATAGTTCAAATGTCATAAAAGCAAGGGAAGAATTTGTACTGTGTTACTGTCTTTCCTCTCCACCCTAAAGCTTTAGTCCAAGAGTATGTTTTAATGTATGGAGCAGAAAACTCTTTTATTTACTTGCTCTATAACATAGAAAAGAAAATTTTGAATTGTTTTACTCAACTTAGCATCACTTTTATAACTAAACCTGAAAAATAAAACTTTAAATAGTAAATTTGAATTTATTGACCATAAATTAAATAAATTCTACCATAAAAGAGAAAAAAAAAACCTTATTTTAAGGGAGAAATTCTAAAAGGGGAACTTTAGGAACATTCCTAATAATGCTTTAGGAAAAGACAAATGTGCTGTCACAGCTATTTTTTAAGATTCTAAAAATTGTGACCATTCATCTATTAATAACTCTTATGAGTGGAAAGTGAGCATCAGATATGAGTGTTCTTTTCTAGTTAAGCCTTTTTTTAATTTAAATTTATTTATTTTAATTGGAGGCTAATTACAATATTGTAGAAGAGGTTCGTTCTGCCATAATCTCCATCAACTTTTAGCATTCAACACACGTGACAATGAGAGCACAGGGCTTGGCAGAGCCACAAAAGATTCCTGATTCAACACACAGATGAAAATTGAGCAACTACAGGGAATGACCATTTTAGGCTTTATGTGAATGACAGATGAACTGCTATTGTGTTTGAGGCACATAGAGATGTTTAGGTCTGTTTGTTAAATAGGTTTAGTCTACTCTAACTGAAGAGTTTACTTTTATCTTGTTTTTCTTATTGCAGCTGTCAATACAAGTCTAGGACCCAGTACCAAAGTGTGTGTGTTCAGACGTTCAGTTGGATCAAACTTTTTGCAACCCTATGGACTATAGTCCACCAGGTTCTTCTGTCCATGGAATTCTCCTGGCAAGAATACTGGAATGGATTGTCATTTCCTTCTCCAGGGAATCTTCCCGACCCAGGGATTGAACCCTCATCATTAACGTCTCCTGCGTTGGCAGGAGGATTCTTTTGTACCAAAGTACAATTCAGTAAAAATAGGTCTCTAGAGAGCTATGATAATAGTGTTTCCTAGTGTTTAAGGCTTTCTGATGGTGCAGATTGAACTGAGGATGCAAGTCAGTTAAACTAGAGAATTGTTTATCTTTGATATTTCCTTCCACATATACGGGGCTTCCCTGGTGGCTCAGATGGTAAAAATGTGCCTAAATGTAGGAGACCCAGGTTCAATCCCTGGGTCTGGAAGATGCCCTGGAGAAGGGAACGGCTACCCACTCCAGTATTCTTGCCTGGTGAATTCCATGGACAGAGGAGCCTGGCAGACTACAGTCCATTGGGTCACAAAGAGTAGGACACAACTGAACGACTAACACTCACTTTCAAAAATATATTTACTCTCAGGTGTTTTTGACAAATATAGAACAATAAATACTTGAAGATTTATCCTCTGACAAAGGCTTGCAATCTAGGTATTGTGAGTTTCTGATAAGGAGAAATTCTATTTATTTAAATGAAGTAAATGATACATGAATTGTGAAAAATGAGGATCCTAATTAGGACTCTGATGTAAATAGGTAGTCAAGCCTTTTGGGAAAGAAGCCAGCCATACTAGCATCCTTAGGCAGTTCCAGGATCACTTAAGGCATCAATCAATCAGTCAGACCATTAATCCATCACCCTTTACAGCATATGAATAAATAATAAATCCTCAATGGCTGTCAACTTAAACATAGCTGACTTGATGTCCACTTACACATTTTTTAGAGCATAAACCATGATATGTCATCCATGGCTACTTAAAATCCTAAAAAATGTACTTACACCACATTTAGCTTGGTCAAATAAGTAGACTTGAGGGAGATTTCTTGAATATGATTTGGTTGCTTTCAGGGCCTTAACTTCTGTATAGTAAAATTGGAAGGAGAGAATATGATATTGTGCTAAATTTGTCTAGATTTACCCAATGGAATGGCCTTCTCTGTAGCTCAGAAGGTAAAGAAATTGCCTGCAATGCAGGTGACCAGGTTCAGTCCCTATGTTAGGAAGATCCTCTGGAGAATGGAATGACAACCTCCTTCAGTATTTTTGCCTGGAGAATCCCATGGACAGAGGAGCCTCATGGGCTATAGTCCATGAGATAGCAAAGAGTCAGACACGACTAAGCGACTAACATTGCATGTTTGCTAAGTCGCTCCAGCCATGTCTGATTCTACACATGAACATCACCAGATGGTCAATACTGAAATCAGATTGATTATATTCTTTGTAGCCAAAGAATGGAGAAGCTCTATACAGTCAGCATAAACAAGACTGGGAGCTGACTGTGGCTCAGATCATGAAATCCTTATTGCCAAATTCAGACTTAAATTTAAGAAAGTAGGGAAAACCACTAGGCCATTCAGGTATGACCTAAATCAAAATCCCTTATGATCAAACAGTGGAAGTGACAAATAGATTCAAGGGATTAAGTCAGATAGACAAAGTGCCGAAAGAACTATATGTGGAGATTTGTAACATTTTAGAGGAGGCAGTGATCAAAACCATCCCCAAGAAAAAGAAATGCAAAAAGGCAAAATGGTTGTCTGAGGAGGCCTTGCACATAGCTGAGAAAAGAAGAGATGTGAAAGGCAAAGGTGCACAGGAATGATGTATCCATCTGAATGCAGAGTTCCAAAGAAGAGCAAGGAGAGATAAGAAAACCTTCTGAGTGAACAATGCAAAGGCATAAAAGAAAACAGTAGAATGGGAAAGACAAGAGATCTCTTTAAGAAAATTAGAGATTCCAAAGGAACATTTCATGCAAAGATGGGCAAAATAAAGGACAAAAATAGCATGGACCTAACAGAAGCAGAAGATAAGAAGAGGTGGCAAAAATACACGAAAGAACTATACGGAAAAGATCTTCATGACCCAGATAACCATGATGGTGTGATCACTCATCTAGAGCCACACACCCCAGAGTGCGAAGTCAAGTGAGCCTTAGGAAGCATCACTATGAACAAAGCTAGCAGAGGTGATGGAATTCCACCTGAGCTGTTTCAAATCCTAAACGATGATGCTGTGAAAATGCTGCACTCAATATGCCAACAAATTTGGAAAACTCAGTGGCCACAGGACTGGAAAAGGTCCATTTTCATTCCAATTGCAAAGAAAGGCAATGCCAAAGAATGTTCAAACTACCACACAATTACACTCATTCCACATGCTAGCAAAGTAATGCTCAAAATCCTTCAAGCTAGACTCCAACAGTATGTGAACTGAAAACTTCCAGATGTATAAGCTGGATTTAGAAAAGGCAGAGGAGCCAGAGATAAAATTGCCAACATCCATTGAATCATAGGAAAAAAAAAACAGAGAATTAAAAAAAAGTCTACTTCTGCTTCATTGACTATACTAAAGCCTTTGACTATGTGGATCGCAACAAAATGAGGAAAATTCTTAAAGAGATGAGAATACCAGACCACCTTACCTGCCTCCTGAGAAACCTGTATGCAGGTCAAGAAGAGACAGAACAAGACATGGAACAATGGACTGGTTCAAAATTGGGAAAGGAGCATGTCACGGTTGTATATTGTCACCTTGCTTATTTAACTTATATGCAGAGTACATCAAGCAAAACTCTGGGCTGTATAAAGCACAAGCTGTACTCAAGATTGCCAGGAGAAATATCAATAACCTCAGGTATGCAGATGACACCACCCTTATGACAGAAAATGAAGAGGAACTAAAGAGTCTTTTGATAAAAAGAAGAGTGAAAAAGCTGGCTTAAAACTCAACATTCAAAAAATGAAGATCATGGCATCTGGTCCCATAACTTCATGGCAAATAATTGGGGAAAAAATGGAAACAGTGACAGGCTTTATTTTCTTGGGCTCCAAAATCACTGCAGATGGTGACTGTAGCCATGAAATTAAAAGACGCTTGTTCCTTGAAAGAAAAGCAATGACAAACTAGACAAAGTATTAAAAAGCAGAGACACTACTTTGCCTACAAATGTCTGTCTAGTCAAAGCTATGGTTTTTCCAGTAGTCATATACGGATCTGAGAGCTGGACAATAAAAAAGGCTGAGCACCAAACAATTGATGTCTTCAAACTGTGGTGCTGGAGAAGACTCTTGAGAGTCCCTTGGACTGCAAGGAGATCAAACCAGTCTATCCTAAAGTAAATCACCCTGAATAATCATTGGAAGGACTGATGCTGAAGCTGAAGCTCCAATAATTCTAATGGGAAGAGCCGACTCATTGGAAAAGACCCTGATGTTGGGAAAGATTGAAGGCAAGAGGAGAAGGGGACGACAGAGAATGAAATAGTTGGATTGTATCACTGACTCAATGGACATGAGTCTGAGCAAACTGCCGGAGATCATAAGGAACAGGGAGGCCTGGTGTGCTGTAGTCCATGAGAGTCCAAAGAGTCAGACACAACTGAGTGACTGAACAACAACCACTATCTGTGTTAAATGTAGGACTTAAATGTTCCTTGGGTTCTGGACTCATAAACCAATGTACATTATTGTAGCTTTTATTCTCCCCACCACGCTCAACAACCTCATACTATCAGTCAGAATCTAGAAAACAAATCATTCCACTTATTTCAGAAAGGGTATTTAATTCAGATCATTATTTACACAGTGAGTTGAGAAGACAAACAGAGGACAGTAAGTTATCCTAGAGGTTATCAATGGTGAGAAGATGACATTGTCCCTATGACTGAAGAGACTTGAGGACAAGCTACTATTATCAAAGATTGACCACCAACGCCACTGGCCAGAAGCAGAAACCAGTCTGTGGAGGTGGGAACATGGAAGGAGCAGGCGTGGCAGGAGTGGATCCCCTAGAGAGATACAGTCACTGCTGGATGCCAGTGAGGCAGACGGAGGCGCAAGATAACCTCGAGGTTCCTTTCTCCTGGTCTTTAATTTCTTGCCATTGCTTCTCATTGACTCAATTTTGCCAAAACCAACTGTCAAGGGGGTTGGGGAAATGTAACTACCTGCAATATAGACAGAAGAAGGGCAGGGGATGGATTTGAGTGCAAACAGGCAAATGACAGCCATGCCTCCCTCCCCATCCTGCCCAGCGCACACATACACACACACACACACACACACACACACATGCACACACACACACACTAGTTCACCATGGCTTCTCTTCCACTTCAGGTCCGCAGAGAGCTCCGTCTCAATTGTTTTTAATTTGTCTCTATCACTTCACTGTTTTCCTTGAAATTTCTTTCTTTCTTTTTTTTAATAACTGCTGAGTTTGGAGCGGGGTGGAGATGGGGGATATGACCTCAAAGCATGAAAGCACATAGACTTGACCAGAGATATCATATTCTCTCCTTAGCCCTGGTGTTTCACTTTATTATTATTTTTTTAGGCACAGTTGCTGCGTGAAAAGAGAGTGGGCTTTCAGTGCAGTCATATCTGGATCTGAGTTTCAGCTTCACATTAACCAACTGTGTGATTATTTTTGGATGGGCTACTTAACAAGTTTCCTTATCTATAAAAAGGGAATGATAAAATTGACCTTAATATTTGTTTAATGATTAAATAAAAGAGAATATCCGAATTGCTATATCACAAACCACGTATTATGTGTGTTCTCAATCTAAGGTTATTATTATTATTATCATAGCTATGTTCTGTTTCATTCCTAGTTAAGTTAAAGCACTATTAGACTTGACTTGTATTCTCTGATATATGATTTTCATCTTATTTTATCAAGAAGACATTGATTAGTAGAACTCAGAGTAGAATGAACTGTAACCTCTTAGGTATCAAGTGTTATGTGGCTTTTTGTTTGAGTATGAAGGATATGCTTAGGAATTAGTATAGTACCTATACAAACCTTGGTTTTATCAACTGGATCTATATATCATAAAACACATTAGCAGAGAAAAAGCACATTATAACCCAGAGAAAGTTTTAGGAGAAAGGGAAGATTCATTCAAAATATATTTTAATGCAAATTCCCCAAACCAAAAAGATTTGAATCTCAGTACATAATACTTCACAACTTATTGTTGAAATAAAATGTTAAGATTTTAATATTTCAGAGGACTTTTGCAAATGTAGATCTAACACTTTCATATTTTATAGCCTTTGAACACCAGAATTTGGTGAGGAAAATTTTTCTTGCTCTACAAATGCCAAGTAATACTACATATACAACCTGAAAAGCAGCATAACTTCCATATTCTTTTCCCCTCCGTTTCATTTCAAAACCTTATCAGAAAATTTCAGCCTCTTTTTGTTACTTCTAAGGAAGAATGGCTCAGTTCACACTTGACCACTATTGCTTAACTGTTCTCCTTCAGAGGGTGTCTTCTTTAATGGGTTGGTTTTACATAAAAAGGATTTGACTATATTCAATATTAAAACAAACATCAATTAACATATTTGTTGGGTTTTCGTGCTGCCAAATCATTGGTTAGACTTGCTGTTTCCCTTCCCTAGCTTATTTTGGCATGGTCAGAACTATGTCTGAGCTACCCAGACTCTTTCCTAACTTCAGAACCCAAATGTTTGGCTCCATTATCGGGTCAATGAATCATCAGGATCTATCAGACTTCACAGCACCATGTACGTAGTGTAGAAGTTAGAAAGCTGTTTCATTGCCTAGTATCTACCCTGTCCCATTTGATTCACATTTTCAATTTGATTACAATCGATTTATACCGTTCTCTACATGGCTAATAGAATTTTCAATACAAAGGCTGAAATTAGTGTGGTAACTGTCTTTCTAATGTTTCCAACATGAGCGGTTCTTTATCACTAAATGTTCTGGAGGACTGAAATTTTTACCAGTGCAAGTATAAATAGTTGTAATGGTTGTAAGTGTATTCCTGGGCAATGAGAAATTCAATTTGTCCTTGTCAACATAAAAACAAAAGAACAAAACATCAGTTGGTTGGAACCTTTGAGGTAGTGGAAAGCATTCATCAGAGATTAATTGGAGAGGGAACTAATCATAAAATGGTTTAACTACATCAGTTTTGCATCGATCTGACTGTAATAAATGTCTTTTTGTGTCTCTATAAGAATGGTGGCAGTTGTCTTAAGGTCAAAATATCCACAGGGAGTTTGTTGAAAGTAGCATGAAGGGATATCATGGGGAAGGGAAAAAAGGAAAATGATTGATGATGTGTTGAGGGATTCATTCTTTGAGAATAATTTAAAAGTTTTAGTATTTTTTTCAGTACTGTTTTAAATGTTTTTCGTATAAAGTAGAACTATGGTACAATACTGTTTAACTTTATATGGATCCAAATGTGTGGACTCCATACTATTTGGTTGATTGTTTGAAATGAAATTAATCATAGTTGCTATGTCAAGAGCCACATAAATGAGGGCGGCGGGTAGGAAGGAGGCTCAAGAGGGAATATATATTTAGTTATGACTGATTAGTGATGTACGACAGAAGCCAGCACAACATTGTAAATCTTCCAATCTTCCAATTAAAAATTAAAAAAAAATTCATTTGGTAGAAAAAAATGTCATAGAAATATTTATTCTCAAAATATATTCTTGAAAATACTGAGAAATTCATCCACAGGAGAAATGGTGCTAGGACTTACCAGCTTCAGAAAAGCCACATTATCTCAAAACACAAATTTTATCTTAGACTCTCAATCACAAAGAATAAGTGAAAATGTAGTGTGACTATAGTAACAGCTTTGGATAATTATAGACTATATTTCACATTTATTATAGGAAAGCAAATTAAAATCATACATGCATAAAAGACAGAGGCTCTATTTTTTCTTCATCTTTAGAAGTATCTTACATTTAGACGGTCTATTAATAACCACAAGACACTGCACATGCTGTATGTGCCACACACTGTGTTTTCAAGGTACATTGTCTTGTTATCTGATGTAAGCAAATTAAAAAGAAGTTCATGGGAGAAAATACAAAGGAAAAGACCCTTATGGACAAGTTTCATGACTTCCCAGTTGGTACAGTGGTAAAGAATCTACCTACCAACGCTGGAGACTTAAGGCTTCCCCTGGTAGCTCAGGTAATAAAAGAGTCTGTCTGTAATGCAGGAAACCTGGATTCAATCCCTGGGCTGGAAAGATCTCTTGGAGAAGGGAATGGTGACCTTAAGAGACATGGGTTTAATCCCTGGGTTGGGAAGTTTCCCTGGAGTAGGAAATAGCAACTCACTCCTGAATTCTTGCCTAGAAAATTCCATGGACAGAGGAGACTGGTGGATTGCAAAGAGTCAGACACGACTGAGCCTGCACGTATGAATGCACAGCAACAAGTTAACAACAATAGAATAATGACCTATATATTAAGAAATCATACTAATATTTAATATAAGTGGTACACATAAGTGTTAGGTGGGCCTAGAAAAAGAATGAGAAGGATTCTATAGGATAAACACACAAACTGGTCTCTTTACTTTTTGATCACTTCTCAAATTAAGAAATCAATCAATCACCTTACCCTTTTAAATTCAATAGCAGGCAAAAATATACACCTGGGACATGAGAAGAAGGGAAAAGGAAGTGGTACTGTGCACTTGTGTTTGCTACACAAGGCTACTGTGGAAATGTGAAGGAAGTGTCTTTCATTATTGTTTTTATTTTTCTGGGTTTGAGTTTTTGTTCACTCCAAAGATCCAAATGTGAGAACTTGCTCTAAAGTCCCAGCTTGTTGATGGACAAGCATCCTCTTTCAAGGTAATAGGGAAGCTGTTTTAGCAACTCAGATTTTTGGAAAAGTCAGTGTTTGCTGTAATTTGATCCTGACTGCAACCCATATCTCACCTGCATTTATCAATGCCAAGCCACAGAAATGCCTCGAAGGGCCAGAGTGCTCCCTGTTCGTGCTATGCACTTGTGGTATTTTGGCTGCTTCACTATAAAAATATTATGCCACAGAAAATACACTCTGATTTCAATGTAACAAGTCAACCCACAAACACGAAACTGAGTGTTGGTTTTAATATCCTTAACTAATTTGTGTTTCCTTGAGAGTAGAGAGCAAGAGTCAATTCGTGGATTCATGTAACCATGCTTGGGGAAAAAAGCAAATCCTATGTCAAATCTCAACAGTGTTTTTTTCCTTTTCTCCAACACCAATGGTTTCTCTCTAGCCTGCTCTATTTGTATAAAATAAGTTTAAGCAGTTTCATTTTATGGATTGTGTATGATAAGTAAGGAGAGCAACTCTTCCATAAATGAGAATAAGAAATTCTGAAAATGACTAAGAAATGTTCAATCATTTTCACCAGAGAAAAGAAAAAGTATTTCTTAGAGATGCAGGTATTCCTTCACTTATTCATTTAGCACATTTTCTGTCATTACAGATTTTAAGACAAACAATTTGTTGGAAATTGAAAGGGCAAAGATAAACAAGTGATGATTCAAGCCATCAAAAAGGCCCACATGGAGAAAAACACATTGATGCAAAGGCAATTGCAATAAAGGGACATGAGTGCTTAAAACAAGTATGTATGTTAAGGTTTTATCTGTCCCTTTAAATTCAGATTACATTAGAGCATCCTTTTGGAGCTATAGTTATTTAGGCCCCTAGGTATTCTTCCATAGCATTTTCAGTGTCAATATCTGTGTAATGTCAACTATTAGAGAATGTCTGAACTTAGTTGCTCAGTCATGTCTGACTCTGCGATCCCGTAGACTGTAGCCCATAACACATCTCTGTCTATGGGAATTCTCCAGGCAAGAATACTGGAGTGGGTTGCCATGCCCTCCTCCAGGGGATCTTCCCAACCCAGGGATAGAACCCATGTTTCCTGCATTGCAGGTGGATTCTTAACCATCTGAGCCACCAGGGAAGCCCAAGAATACTGGAGTGGGTAGCCTATCTCTTCAGGGGATTTTACTGACCCAGGAATTGAATCAGGTCTCTTGCATTGGTGGTGGATTCTTTACCAACTAAGCTACCAAATGAGCCCAGAGAATAGCTAATGTGGTGTAAATCAAGCGATTTTGAGTAAGGAATCATTTTTGTCCCAGTGGGGACTTTTTATGTTTTCAGCAACAAGGAAAATGATTGATTCTCAGCACTTCTTCTCTTCCCTGTGATGTGAACTGACTACTTTTATGATAAGAGGAAGAGTGAGTTAAATTAAATGCTTAGCAATGAAAGTAGGAGGCTCAATTCTGTGTACTCTTTTTTATTATTAATGAGAGATGTTGCTTATGGATCCTGTTTCTCCTGCATAACTCAGAAGAACTATCAGGCTCTCAAACTGCTTTGGATCTTTGCCCTTATTTAGGGCATTTCTTAATGTGAAATTTAATGTTTTAATGTGATATTTTAGAATGGACATAGACAGCTACAGACATACATATAGATAACATGTTTATTCATTCAAATTACTTTTTATGAAATAATTACAGTAATTTGCCTTTTATTATGGAACTTAGCTATGTATTAAACACCTTTATTTGCATCACCTGAATGCATGTGCTGACAAATCTGGTAGTTGGGGGGTATTTCCAATGTTTATGAATGTATTTATGAATCTAGAAATGTATAAATAATATGTCTGATATACAAGAAAATTAACTTTATCTCCATGCTCCCTAATTCAGCTTGCTTGTATCAGTAGGAGATAAATTCTGTTGAGGAACAATCAAGGAAGAATATCTGTTAGGTCAAAGAAGGAATATTTCTAAACCCATTTTCATGGAGGAGCCAAAATATCAATAAATTTGGATTTTCCAACTTATTATAGTGTACACTGGATGATCAGAGGGTGACCTTAAATGGTTACTAAATTTTCCTTTGTCCAGGTTTCCTCATCCATTTGATACAGATAACAAATAGCCTGCATTTGTGTTCAATAAATCTCTCACTTAAACTAGTGATAAGTGCTATGTAAATATTAGTTGGAATACTTTGTAAGCTCACTGCTCACACATATTATTACAGAATTTAAACCTTCTTTGAATTTCTCTTTGCAAACCCATGGACTCTAGCCTGTTCCTCTCTCCATGGAATCCTCCAAGCAAGAATACTGGAATGAGTTGCCATTTTCTTCTCCAGGAAATCTTCCCAATCCAGGGATCAAACACGGGTCTCCTGGTTGTCTGAGGAGGACTACAAATAGCTGAGAAAAGAAGAGAAGTGAAAGGCAAAGGAGAAAGGGAAAGATATACCCAACTAATGGCAGAGCTTCAGAGAACAGCAAGGAGAGCTAAGTCTTCTGGAATGAACAATGCCAAGAAATAGAGAAAACTAATAGAATGGGAAAGACTAGAGGTCTCTTCAAAAAATATGGAGATACCAAGAGAACATTTCCTGCAAAGATGGAAACAATAAGGAGAGAAACGGTATGGACCTAACAGAAGCAGAAGATATTAAGAAGAGGTGGCAAGAATACACAGAACTAGACAAAAAAGATCTTCATGACCCAGATAACCATGACGTTGTGGTCATTCAACTAGAGTCAGAGATCCTAGAGTGTGAAGTCAAGTGGGCCTTAGGAAGCATTACTACAAGAAAAGCTAGTGGAGGTAATGGAATTTCACCTAAGTTATTTAAAATCCTAAAAGATGATGCTGTTAAAGTGCTGCACTCAATATGCCAGCAAACTGGAAAGCTCATCAGTGGCCACAGGACTGGAAAAGGTCAGTTTTCATTCCAATCCAACAGAAGGGCAATGTCAAAGATGCCATACAGTTGCTCACATTTCACAAGCTAGCAAGGTAGTACTCAAAACCCTTCAAGCTTGTCTTTCACAGTTGGTGAACCAAGAATTCCTAGATATACAATTTGGATTTAGAAAAGGCAGTGGGACCAGAGATCAAATTGCCAAAACATCTGCTGGATCATAGAAAAAGCAAAGGAATTCCAGAAAACCATCTACTTCTGCCTCATTGACTATGCTAAAGCCATTAGACTGTGTGGATCACAACAAACTGGAGAATTCTTAAAGAGCTGGGAATACCAGACCACCTTACCTGTCTCCTGAGAAACCTGTATGCAGGTCAAGAAGCAACAGTTAGAAATGGACATGGAACAATGGACTCTTTAAAAATTCTGAAAGGAGTACATTAAAACTGCATATTGTCATCCTGCTTATTTAACTTATATGGAGAGTACATCATGTTAAATGCTGGGCTG